>NC_140488.1:106035847-106298661 GCF_964271855.1 Acomys minous | reverse complement strand
AAGAAGACTCACTGTGGCCACCTGGCTGTCCAGCTGAGGCCCCACGTGTCCCCAGGGAAGGCCAGGCACTGCCCTGTGGAGCCCCAGAACTTTGGACCCGGTAGGTGCTTTAGACTACAGACCTGGCACTTTCCTGTCCTGGAGACCTGCCCACCCCCGGCTGCTGTCCTAGCTTGGAGGCAGAAAGGCCTGTGGAGACTCATGGGTTTGAACTGGTGGTCGCCAGCTGGTGGCACTGGTGTGGAAGGCTCTGGCACCTGTTGGAGGTAGAGCTTCCTGGAAGAGGTGAGTCCTGGGAAGGGCCTTGAGACTCTGCAGCACAGCTCCACTTCCTGCTCTTGCTCTTCTTCTCCTTGACTACGCAGCAATGCCAACAGCCAGCCTCCTGCTCTTGTTCCTGCTCCTGGTACCACCACCATTCCTTCTCCACCAAGGTGAGGAGTACCCTTCCCCCTTCCCCCTTCTCCCTTCCCCTTCCCCTTTCCCCCTTCTCCCTTCCCCTTCCCCCTTCCACCTTCTCCATTCCCCCTTACAGCTTCTCCCTTTCCCCTTCCCCCTTCTCACTTCCCCTCCTTCTTCCCCCTTCCCCCATTCCCCTTCTCACTTCCCCTTCCCCCTTCCAGGTTCTTCCTTCCCCATTCTCCCTTCTCCCTTCCCCTTCCCCCTTCCTCCTTCTCCCTTCCCCCTTCTCCCTTCTCCCTTCTCCCTTCCCATTTCCCCTTCCCCCTTCTCCCTTCCCCCTTCTCCTTTCCTCCTTCTCCCTTCCCCATCCCCCTTCTCACTTCCCCTTCCCCCTTCCAGGTTCTTCCTTCTCCATTCTCCCTTCTCCCTTCCCCTTCTCCCTTCCCCTTCCCCCTTCCTCCTTCTCCCTTCTCCCTTCCCCCTTCTCCCTTGTCCTTCCCCTTCCTGCTTCTCCTTCCCCCTTCCCCCTTCTCCCTTCTCCCTTCCCATTTCCCCTTCCCCCTTCTCCCTCCCCCTCCCCTCTTCCCCTTTCTCCCTTCCCCTTCCCCCTTCTCCCTTCCCCCTTCCTCCTTCCCCTTCCTCCTTCAGGCCTGGGTATTTGTTCTAAAGCAGTGAGAGAAATAACCAAGGCAGAAGGAGACCAAGGTGGGGTAGGGTGGGCACTGCTATCACACACCTGACCCTGGGCACTGCTCATGGCTTCAGCAGTGGTCTCAGGGAGTGATATGGTGGGGTTTGGAACTTTGGACTGGAGAGGGCCTGGAAAGCTCAGGAGCCCCACAAGCCACTCTGGTGGGAGTTTGGTAGGCCAGGGTGCCCAGAGAAATCCAGACACTGTAGGCCCTGCCTGGTAGGGTTCACAGTAGAATCAGAGGAGAATTCAGAGGAGAATCCCCTTGGGGAACCCGGCTGGGTGCCATTTGTGGGAAGTTCTGGCAAAGACCCTGGCTGCACTGTGCTTCTGTCCTGAGAACCAGAGTGCAGCAAAATCCAAGAGTAATAGGTTGCTTACTTTGGAAGGTAGGAGCTTAGACGCAGGATGGCATTCAGGCTGTGCCATGGTTGCTGCTCAGTGCTCTCACAGGGGTCTGCAGAGGCAGAGAGCAACGAGCAACGGGTCAAGCAAAAAGGTGTGGGCAATGTGCCGACTGTCAAGGAAAGAAAAGAGTTCAAAGGGACAGACCAAATACAGCTGGCTGTCCTTGGTATGGGAGTTAGCCCCAACAGGGACAAGCCTTGTGGTGTAGACTGGCACAGCAGGACAGGGGTCTGCAGGGCAAGTCCCTACCCACTGAAGACTAAAACTTGTAAAAGTGCAAATGTTTGGTGTAAAAGAGGCCAGAATAAGAACGCCACTGAAGGTGTCTCCTGCTGAAAGAGACCTCCCCAGAAACCCATTTGTTCTGATTGGAGCACCGAGGTTGGACAGACATCGCTTTGGTCTCAGGGGACCATAGGACATCTCGAGCTGATGGGGCAACATCCTCCACCTGCTGCCGGCTTGGCAAGCACCCAAAAGGCAAGGTTGGTGGATAATAGAGCTTCCGGTAAGGGCCCATGAAGCCACCGGGACTAGGCAAAAGGTGGCAGGCAGCAGGGTGACATTCCCTGCAGGTAGGGCCCTGGTTGCTGTGGCAAAGCTGTGGTGACCAAGCCTGGTTTGCATTAGAGCCCCAGGATGTGGGAGATGCTAAGAACATGGGCCATCCCCTGATAGGAACTGTGGGTGTAGAGCAAAGCCAGCCCAAGGGAGGGGCTACATGTGGCCCAGACAGCAGAGCTGGAAGGGCTGGGCTACACAAGTCCTCTGGAACCAAGGTGGTTGCCAACCTCTGGAGCCCCAGATAAATGAAGGGCCTGAAAGGGCAGCACTTGCAGGTTCTCCTGCTGGGCTACAGTCTTGCTCCAGTCCCCATCTTCCTTTGTTGCTGAGGCCCCATGTTTGCTCTGTGCCCCCTTGTGTTGGAAGCCTATAACCTGTGTTTCATACTGCAGGGCCCCACAGTTGAGAGACAGCCTTGAATCTCAGAAGAGACTGGAACTCATGAACACTGTTGCAACTGCTGAAGGCCATGGCTGCCTTTGAGCTTGGAATGGTGGTGCTTGCACGATGAAGTGGCCATGAGACCACGGGTGCCAGGAGCACAGCGCTGTGGTTAGTGCTTATAGGCTTCGTGTGTGTTTGCATGCTCCTTCCCCAGCTCCGGGCGCTCTTTTGACAGGTGGTAGAACCTTTCAGGGGTGGAAGGTTACTGGAAAAAGTGAGTCAGTGGGGGCGGGGCCTTGTGTCTCCATAGCCCAGGCCAACTTCTGCTGCTTCCTGACTGGGGTGCAGAGTGAGCAGCCTCATCACACCGCTGCCACCATGCCTCCCCTGCTGCGATGGACTGTATCTCCTCTGGCTGCCGATCAATAAACATGTCCTGCTTTAAGTTGCTTCTGGAGTAATGTTTGATCACAGAGGCCAGAGAAACAACTGACACAGCCACTGGCCTAGCTTAAGCACCTGAACCTAGGCTGGGCCCTCGTCCACGTGAACTTGCACTCCTGCCATGATGGCTCCAGTAGGCAAGGCCTTAGGGCCGCAGTTCTCAACCTGTGGGTGGTGAGCCCATGGGGGTGGAGTCTGGTGGCCCTTCACGGGGGTGGGGGTGGGGGGGTCACCTAAGACCATTGGGAAACACAGATCTTTGCATGACGGTTCATCAGTGTGGCAAGATGGATTACAGTTATTAAGCAGCATCGAGAATGATGTTGCGGTTGCGGGGTTGGGGGTCACAACAACGCGAGGCTGTGTATGTGCTGAGGGGTGCCAGCATTAGGAAGGCTGAGAAGCCCTGCCTCCGGGAGTGGAGAAAGGCACCAGAGTCTCCAGGAGACAGCTTAATCTTTCACATGCTATCATGTCAGCAATTGTTCCTCACACTGCTTGTCACTGCCTAGGCGAAAATAAAGCACAAAGATTGGCAGCAGGCTTATCACTGTCGAGTTAAAGGTGAGCCAGTGGTAGGGGCCTCAGATGACACAATGATGAAGACCAAACAGATGAGAGTAAATACTAGCAGCTGTGCCTCCCTGACCCAAAGTTAACAAAAGCTAAAAGGTAAGTTCATGGAGATAAATGGGCTGCGCTATCTCCTGTCTCCAACACGCACTCTGGCCTTTTCCGCAGCACGGGACAGCCTTTAGCTGACCACATCGTTGACCTGACAATAACAGGGTGAGGTTAATTATTTCTTCTTTGCTTGGCCCAAGGAAGCAGAGCAGTGTGTGTGTGTGTGTGTGTGTGTGTGTGTGTGTGTGTGTGTGTGTGTGTATGCTGGAGGCTCAGGCCATCCTAAGCAGGAGGAAGATGTCATGCCCCACTCTAATAGATGCTCCAACAGATAGAAACTCAAGGAGGTACCTGGTGCCTTCTTCTCTCCTTGTGCATCTTCGTTGGACCATGCAGGGTGCATCCTGATGGTTGGACTTTATTCTATTAAGCTTGCATTTCCTTTCCTACGGACTCTGCCTCATTCTTTGGGAAAAGGGAAGCCATGCTGACCTTAGGCAGCTTTCCTCAGTGACCAAGGTGTGATTCCCCCATTCTCCTGTAAGCAGATCTAGGTACTGGGGCTCAGATAACCAATGATGCACTCACACAGGGTATGCTATCCTGGCCCACTCTGTGACATTCTCTCTTTCACCCTCTCCCCCTCTCCCCTTCTTCTCCCCTCTCTCCCCTTCCCATGATGGCTTGAGCCTTTCCAGTATCTAAATGTTTTAATTTTCCCTTCCCAGTCTCCCGGCGTTCCCCTTACACCGGGTCTCCACCTGCTTCCTCAGCCCCCTGATGCCCTGGCCAGGCCTCCTCTGCTGGCACCTTCTGTCAGCCAGGCTCTTGTGGTGCTTTGATTTCTGTTGCTGTGATGAAGGAGCAGCCTGTGGAGGAAAGGGTGTGTTTGGCTTGTGCATCCTAGGCGGCCCATCACTGAGGGAAGCCAAGGCAGGGACTCAAGGTAGGAAGGACCCTAGGGGTAGAAAGGGAAGCACGAGCCATGGGGGAACGCTGCTTGCTGGCTTGCTCCTCCTGGCTTGTTTATGTTCTACCACCCCCCAGGACCACCTGCCCGGGGATGGCACCACTCACAGTGGCCTGGGGCCCTCCACACCAATCATCAATCAAGAAAATGCCCCCCACACCTGCCCTCAGACCACTCTGATGGAGGCATTCTCTCAGTTCAGCTCCCTTCTTCCCAAACGACTGTAGCTTGGGTCAAGTTGACAAAACATTACCTCAGAGCTCCTTTCTAGTAGACTCCATTGGTTGCCCCCCCACCACACACACACACAGGGAAAGCCATTTGAGCCCACTGCCTGTCCCTTGTCCCTGGGCCTCTGCCATTCTGGCTCCTTCTCTCTCCTCATCCCCAGGCTCCTTTGACCCCAAGAGCCACTCAGATCACACCTGGGAGAGCTCCTTTGTCTGTGTCCTCATGCCCTGTGGCCCTACTGAGGCCCTCTGCTGGTAGCCATCCTGCCCATGGACAGCCACATAGCTGCCTGGTCCTCAGGTCCTGTCCCCGAGAGGCCTTATTAGACTCTCTGACTACACCAACCTGGCACTTGACTTCCTTTTTCCCACCTGCCCCCCAAGTCACCTCTGAGTGACCCTCCCCTGCTTGTCTCCCTACCAGCATGTGCACTCGCTGGCTGTGGCTCATTTCAGGGGATACAGGCCTTCTCTAGTCTTCTCTTCTCTGACCTTAACAATTCTAGCCCTTATCCTATAGTAGTAGATTGTTCTGAAATGGATATACAGTGAGAAAATGTCAAAACCTGAGTTTTGATGTATGACCAAGGACATTTGTGGGAGATTAATAATAAAAGGATACCATTTCGGTGTGTTGGGACATGCTTGTAATCATATTGCTTGGGAGCCTTTTCAACACTTGTTTCTATATATGTACATGCAGAAGAAAGAAATTACAGTCATATATTTTCCCTCAACAAAACTGATATTATAATTGTTCAAAGAGCTTAATGTAAATATGAAGGTGCTAGAGGAAAAAATAGGTAAAATATTACAAAATATGTACATTTGAAACTGTTTTTTGAAAACGATTCCAAACGTACTGGGACTAACCCCAATCAAACAGGGCTGGGAAGAGAGTTCAGAGAGTTATTTGTTTTTGCCTTGCTAAGTTGAAACACCTAAGCTTGATACTCAGAATGCACATTTAAAACGCCTGGTATGGTTACATGCTTGTAATTCCAGCACCTGGGAGCCAGAGAAAGGTACATCCTTGGCCTACTCAGCCCACTACAGACTTCAGTCATGGAAAGACCCTTTCTCAAAGACAAAGAAGGAGGCAAGAAAGGGAGAAAGGAAGGAATGAAAAGAAAAAGTGGATGGTTACTTGAGGAAGGACACTTTAGATCTATTTTTCACTCCACACATATATTCACCACACACACACACACACACACACACACACACACACACACACACACACACACCACATACATAAATACACATACCCAAACATACACATAAACTGAAAAATGGAAAGCACACACACACCTAAACACACATAGGAAATTTAGAGGATAGATGGCCTCCTGTAATTCAAGAACATGAGAAGTTGAGACAGTAGCATTGCTACCAGCTTGAGAGGAGAATAGCTGTTTACTGAGTTCCAGGTTACTTTAGATACTTACTGATATCTTGTCCTAAAACAAAACAAAAAACTGCAAACACAGAATGAAACAACTTCTTGTATTTTAAGGAACATCCAGGTATTGTATTTTATTCATAGAAAACAGATACATTGTATATTAAACACTTAATAGCTATAAACATAATCAAAACACACATTAATGGCTGTTCTCTTAGAAGTGAAGGAAGTCCGATTGTTAGACACTGTTTAATCATGTACTGCTCACATAACTTTGGTTTTCTTTCATACTTTTTTTAAATTGGTATCTCATTTATGCATGTGCCCATGAAGGCCATAAAAGAGTATCAGATCCTCTGGAATTGGATTTATATTCAGATTTGAGCTGCTGGAAATGAGTGCTAGAAAACACAACACAATCCTTTGAAAGAGCAGCAAGACCTGTCAACTGCTGCAACGCCTCTCTAGCACTTCAGATTTCTTTTAAAGCTATGAAGGCTTAAACACTTCAGACCATTTACCCAGTCATGTGTGAAAAAATGAAATGTTTTTCTTCAGAATCTGAAACCCCAAATCTGCTTGTTACTGTGTCTGTATGCCTGTGTACATACACGTGTATGCGCCTGCAAGCATGCACACACCTTGCCATGAGCCTGTGTGTTGGTGTGCCCACATGTGAAGGTGTGCCTGTGGAAGTCAAAGGAAAATGTGTGGGAGTTAGTTCTCTCCTTTCTACATGTGGCTTCTGGGGGTGCAAGTAAGTCATCAGGCTTGGTGACAGGTGCTTTCAAACACTGAGAGATCTGCTTGGTCCCCACATTTGCTCAATTGTAAAGAATGTGTCAAAAACCTGATTCTGGGCAATTGAAGGCTGGTTCACCATTCTGGAAGACAGAGGGAAAGGCAGTGTCCATGGGGAAGAGGTTTCTGTGGAATCCTCTTCCACTTCACTATCCATTGAAGGAGGGTGCTTCTCATGGCACATTGCCTACCTATTTGAGGCAGAAGATTGATTTGATCTCAATGTACTTTGCACATATTACTTGAGGACCACTGCTTCCAGATAAGCCTTGTAAACCTGCTAACCAATGAAACAACAACAACAAAAGGCAAAGTATCCCTGGAGATGTTTTCTCTTCCCCAACCTGTGCACAAGTGCATTCTTCTCAATGGAATGGCAACAGAAGAAGAAGGCACCTCCCAAAAAGTAGACTGTCCCATTTATAAGGAGGTTTCCCTCTCAGTATGCTTTAGGCCTTGTTAAAATATGGGAGGCATTCATTGACAGCTAAAGCTCTCCCAGAATACTGGGAGATACCTGACATACTGAACATCCAGTGGGGACTCTTATCATATTTATATTTGTTGCCTTTCCATTTCAAATCTCCAAATTAAGTCCCATGGTTCCATGAGATGGCCAACATACTACATGCTATGGTTTACAGAGTTTCTAAAAGTGCCTTATCCCTTTATAATACAAGGGATTCCTCACCAACAAGCAGAAAAACTTAGATTTATTCCAAATCTCTATTGCAGAATTTGAGACTAAATTGCACCACCCTTTTTATAATCCTGTGCCTAATATACCAAAAATACAGATGTCCAGTGGGAAAACTATATATGTCAAAGTTGAACAAATCAGGTGTTAAGCATGTTGATGCAAAAGGGTATACTTAAGGAAATCATAAAACAAGAAAAATGAGTTTAATGGCACTTAAATTCTGTAAAACCGAGGTCTCAAACATTTATTTCATCACAATGAAATATTGGTGATTAAAAGTTTCCAAGTCAAAGCTTGCTGTAATACACAAGGTCAGAGAAGAGAAGACTAGAGAAGGCCTGTATCCCCTGAAATGAGCCACAGCCAGCGAGTGCACATGCTGGTAGGGAGACAAGCAGGGGAGGGTCACTCAGAGGTGACTTGGGGGGCAGGTGGGAAAAAGGAAGTCAAGTGCCAGGTGGTGTAGTCAGAGAGTCTAATAAGGCCTCTCGGGGACAGGACCTGAGGACCAGGCAGCTATGTGGCTGTCCATGGGCAGGATGGCTACCAGCAGAGGGCCTCAGTAGGGCCACAGGGCATGAGGACACAGACAAAGGAGCTCTCCCAGGTGTGATCTGAGTGGCTCTTGGGGTCAAAGGAGCCTGGGGATGAGGAAAGAGAAGGAGCCAGAATGGCAGAGGCCCAGGGACAAGGGACAGGCAGTGGGCTCAAATGGCTTTCCCTGTGTGTGTGTGTGGTGGGGGGGCAACCAATGGAGTCTACTAGAAAGGAGCTCTGAGGTAATGTTTTGTCAACTTGACCCAAGCTACAGTCGTTTGGGAAGAAGGGAGCTGAACTGAGAGAATGCCTCCATCAGAGTGGTCTGAGGGCAGGTGTGGGGGGCATTTTCTTGATTGATGATTGGTGTGGAGGGCCCCAGGCCACTGTGAGTGGTGCCATCCCCGGGCAGGTGGTCCTGGGGGGTGGTAGAACATAAACAAGCCAGGAGGAGCAAGCCAGCAAGCAGCGTTCCCCCATGGCTCGTGCTTCCCTTTCTACCCCTAGGGTCCTTCCTACCTTGAGTCCCTGCCTTGGCTTCCCTCAGTGATGGGCCGCCTAGGATGCACAAGCCAAACACACCCTTTCCTCCACAGGCTGCTCCTTCATCACAGCAACAGAAATCAAAGCACCACAAGAGCCTGGCTGACAGAAGGTGCCAGCAGAGGAGGCCTGGCCAGGGCATCAGGGGGCTGAGGAAGCAGGTGGAGACCCGGTGTAAGGGGAACGCCGGGAGACTGGGAAGGGAAAATTAAAACATTTAGATACTGGAAAGGCTCAAGCCATCATGGGAAGGGGAGAGAGGGGAGAAGAAGGGGAGAGGGGGAGAGGGTGAAAGAGAGAATGTCACAGAGTGGGCCAGGATAGCATACCCTGTGTGAGTGCATCATTGGTTATCTGAGCCCCAGTACCTAGATCTGCTTACAGGAGAATGGGGGAATCACACCTTGGTCACTGAGGAAAGCTGCCTAAGGTCAGCATGGCTTCCCTTTTCCCAAAGAATGAGGCAGAGTCCGTAGGAAAGGAAATGCAAGCTTAATAGAATAAAGTCCAACCATCAGGATGCACCCTGCATGGTCCAACGAAGATGCACAAGGAGAGAAGAAGGCACCAGGTACCTCCTTGAGTTTCTATCTGTTGGAGCATCTATTAGAGTGGGGCATGACATCTTCCTCCTGCTTAGGATGGCCTGAGCCTCCAGCATACACACACACACACACACACACACACACACACACACACACACACACACACACTGCTCTGCTTCCTTGGGCCAAGCAAAGAAGAAATAATTAACCTCACCCTGTTATTGTCAGGTCAACGATGTGGTCAGCTAAAGGCTGTCCCGTGCTGCGGAAAAGGCCAGAGTGCGTGTTGGAGACAGGAGATAGCGCAGCCCATTTATCTCCATGAACTTACCTTTTAGCTTTTGTTAACTTTGGGTCAGGGAGGCACAGCTGCTAGTATTTACTCTCATCTGTTTGGTCTTCATCATTGTGTCATCTGAGGCCCCTACCACTGGCTCACCTTTAACTCGACAGTGATAAGCCTGCTGCCAATCTTTGTGCTTTATTTTCGCCTAGGCAGTGACAAGCAGTGTGAGGAACATGCTGACATGATAGCATGTGAAAGATTAAGCTGTCTCCTGGAGACTCTGGTGCCTTTCTCCACTCCCGGAGGCAGGGCTTCTCAGCCTTCCTAATGCTGGCACCCCTCAGCACATACACAGCCTCGCGTTGTTGTGACCCCCAACCCCGCAACCGCAACATCATTCTCGATGCTGCTTAATAACTGTAATCCATCTTGCCACACTGATGAACCGTCATGCAAAGATCTGTGTTTCCCAATGGTCTTAGGTGACCCCCCCACCCCCACCCCCGTGAAGGGCCACCAGACTCCACCCCCATGGGCTCACCACCCACAGGTTGAGAACTGCGGCCCTAAGGCCTTGCCTACTGGAGCCATCATGGCAGGAGTGCAAGTTCACGTGGACGAGGGCCCAGCCTAGGTTCAGGTGCTTAAGCTAGGCCAGTGGCTGTGTCAGTTGTTTCTCTGGCCTCTGTGATCAAACATTACTCCAGAAGCAACTTAAAGCAGGACATGTTTATTGATCGGCAGCCAGAGGAGATACAGTCCATCGCAGCAGGGGAGGCATGGTGGCAGCGGTGTGATGAGGCTGCTCACTCTGCACCCCAGTCAGGAAGCAGCAGAAGTTGGCCTGGGCTATGGAGACACAAGGCCCCGCCCCCACTGACTCACTTTTTCCAGTAACCTTCCACCCCTGAAAGGTTCTACCACCTGTCAAAAGAGCGCCCGGAGCTGGGGAAGGAGCATGCAAACACACACGAAGCCTATAAGCACTAACCACAGCGCTGTGCTCCTGGCACCCGTGGTCTCATGGCCACTTCATCGTGCAAGCACCACCATTCCAAGCTCAAAGGCAGCCATGGCCTTCAGCAGTTGCAACAGTGTTCATGAGTTCCAGTCTCTTCTGAGATTCAAGGCTGTCTCTCAACTGTGGGGCCCTGCAGTATGAAACACAGGTTATAGGCTTCCAACACAAGGGGGCACAGAGCAAACATGGGGCCTCAGCAACAAAGGAAGATGGGGACTGGAGCAAGACTGTAGCCCAGCAGGAGAACCTGCAAGTGCTGCCCTTTCAGGCCCTTCATTTATCTGGGGCTCCAGAGGTTGGCAACCACCTTGGTTCCAGAGGACTTGTGTAGCCCAGCCCTTCCAGCTCTGCTGTCTGGGCCACATGTAGCCCCTCCCTTGGGCTGGCTTTGCTCTACACCCACAGTTCCTATCAGGGGATGGCCCATGTTCTTAGCATCTCCCACATCCTGGGGCTCTAATGCAAACCAGGCTTGGTCACCACAGCTTTGCCACAGCAACCAGGGCCCTACCTGCAGGGAATGTCACCCTGCTGCCTGCCACCTTTTGCCTAGTCCCGGTGGCTTCATGGGCCCTTACCGGAAGCTCTATTATCCACCAACCTTGCCTTTTGGGTGCTTGCCAAGCCGGCAGCAGGTGGAGGATGTTGCCCCATCAGCTCGAGATGTCCTATGGTCCCCTGAGACCAAAGCGATGTCTGTCCAACCTCGGTGCTCCAATCAGAACAAATGGGTTTCTGGGGAGGTCTCTTTCAGCAGGAGACACCTTCAGTGGCGTTCTTATTCTGGCCTCTTTTACACCAAACATTTGCACTTTTACAAGTTTTAGTCTTCAGTGGGTAGGGACTTGCCCTGCAGACCCCTGTCCTGCTGTGCCAGTCTACACCACAAGGCTTGTCCCTGTTGGGGCTAACTCCCATACCAAGGACAGCCAGCTGTATTTGGTCTGTCCCTTTGAACTCTTTTCTTTCCTTGACAGTCGGCACATTGCCCACACCTTTTTGCTTGACCCGTTGCTCGTTGCTCTCTGCCTCTGCAGACCCCTGTGAGAGCACTGAGCAGCAACCATGGCACAGCCTGAATGCCATCCTGCGTCTAAGCTCCTACCTTCCAAAGTAAGCAACCTATTACTCTTGGATTTTGCTGCACTCTGGTTCTCAGGACAGAAGCACAGTGCAGCCAGGGTCTTTGCCAGAACTTCCCACAAATGGCACCCAGCCGGGTTCCCCAAGGGGATTCTCCTCTGAATTCTCCTCTGATTCTACTGTGAACCCTACCAGGCAGGGCCTACAGTGTCTGGATTTCTCTGGGCACCCTGGCCTACCAAACTCCCACCAGAGTGGCTTGTGGGGCTCCTGAGCTTTCCAGGCCCTCTCCAGTCCAAAGTTCCAAACCCCACCATATCACTCCCTGAGACCACTGCTGAAGCCATGAGCAGTGCCCAGGGTCAGGTGTGTGATAGCAGTGCCCACCCTACCCCACCTTGGTCTCCTTCTGCCTTGGTTATTTCTCTCACTGCTTTAGAACAAATACCCAGGCCTGAAGGAGGAAGGGGAAGGAGGAAGGGGGAAGGGAGAAGGGGGAAGGGGAAGGGAGAAAGGGGAAGAGGGGAGGGGGAGGGAGAAGGGGGAAGGGGAAATGGGAAGGGAGAAGGGAGAAGGGGGAAGGGGGAAGGAGAAGCAGGAAGGGGAAGGACAAGGGAGAAGGGGGAAGGGAGAAGGGAGAAGGAGGAAGGGGGAAGGGGAAGGGAGAAGGGGAAGGGAGAAGGGAGAATGGAGAAGGAAGAACCTGGAAGGGGGAAGGGGAAGTGAGAAGGGGGATGGGGAAGGGAGAAGGAGGAAAGGAGAAGGGGGAAGGGAGAAGGGGGAAGGGGAAATGGGAAGGGAGAAGGGAGAAGGGAGAAGGGGGAAGGGAGAAGGAGGAAGGGGGAAGGGGAAGGGAGAAGGGAGAATGGGGAAGGAAGAACCTGGAAGGGGGAAGGGGAAGTGAGAAGGGGAATGGGGGAAGGGGGAAGAAGGAGGGGAAGTGAGAAGGGGGAAGGGGAAAGGGAGAAGCTGTAAGGGGGAATGGAGAAGGTGGAAGGGGGAAGGGGAAGGGAGAAGGGGGAAAGGGGAAGGGGAAGGGAGAAGGGGGAAGGGGGAAGGGTACTCCTCACCTTGGTGGAGAAGGAATGGTGGTGGTACCAGGAGCAGGAACAAGAGCAGGAGGCTGGCTGTTGGCATTGCTGCGTAGTCAAGGAGAAGAAGAGCAAGAGCAGGAAGTGGAGCTGTGCTGCAGAGTCTCAAGGCCCTTCCCAGGACTCACCTCTTCCAGGAAGCTCTACCTCCAACAGGTGCCAGAGCCTTCCACACCAGTGCCACCAGCTGGCGACCACCAGTTCAAACCCATGAGTCTCCACAGGCCTTTCTGCCTCCAAGCTAGGACAGCAGCCGGGGGTGGGCAGGTCTCCAGGACAGGAAAGTGCCAGGTCTGTAGTCTAAAGCACCTACCGGGTCCAAAGTTCTGGGGCTCCACAGGGCAGTGCCTGGCCTTCCCTGGGGACACGTGGGGCCTCAGCTGGACAGCCAGGTGGCCACAGTGAGTCTTCTTGAAATCAAGTAAGCTGCTGATCTGTCTCTAAAACAATAGCAAGTCTAAGTTCACTCCAGGGGCTTTTAAAGCGGCAATTATATCGTATTTTATTTTATGTTTTGTCCATTGGTGGAAGCTGTGTGCAGGAGACCCGGCCGGGTCCTCCTCTAGATAATGATCCTGGAGAAGGAGACTCTCAGGTGGTGGTTCTGGTCTAGGGCATGACCATGCAGGTCGACCAGAGCCTGGATGGCCTCCTCTACTGAGCCCATCCTGATCAGCGCCATCTTGCGGTCCTTTGGGAAGAACTTGAAGGCCTTGACCTCACCAGCGCTTCTGGAGAAGAGGGTCTTGAGGTCTTCCTCAGCCACCGAGGTGGGTAGGTTGGAGAGGTGCAGGGTGGCTGAGGGCGGAAAGATGTTCTGGAAGTTCTTGGAGCCGGGCTTCTTAAAGCGGTGCAGTGGGGAGTTGACATAGTTCTTGGTGAGGTTCTGGTCCTCCTTGCCCTCCCGGGGCAGCTTCACGCTCTGGTACTTCGACACCATGATGCAGAGAGCCTTCCCGTACAGCTTTTGCCCATTCAGGTGCCTCATGGCCAGCTCAGCCTGGCTCCCATCTGCCATCTGCACCAGCGCGTTCTCCTTCTTATTGTACAAGATCTTCACCCTCTGCACATTGCCGTAGGTACCAAAGAGAATAAAGAGGCTGTAGGGTGTGACTTTCTCGGGGTTGAGGTTGGCAACCAGGAGAACAGAGTTCCACAACCCCGAGGAGCCTGAGGGGACCACTGGGCTCTCTGCCCCAGATGCTGCTGCTGCTGCTGCTGCTGCTGCTGCTGCTGCTGCTGCTGCTGCTCCAGCCTCTGCTGCTGCTTCTGCCGTGGCCACAGGCACCTCTGGTATGACCTGGGGGACCAGGGTGCTGCACACTTCTGGCATGGCAAAGCCTGTAGCTTGAGGGATTACGAAGCTGTGAGGTAATCCCGCGCTTGCAAGGGGAGTAGCTGAGATCACGACAGGTGCACCGAAGGCTGTGGCCCTGCTGTCACCCGGGGGCAGGTCTGGGCGTGTGTAGTCATAGCTCTTGTTGTTGTTGTACTTGACTGTGAGGTGGGTGAGCTGGGAGAAGGCGATGCGCAGTGTGCAGCAGCCATCGAAGATGTTCTGCCCATCCAAGAACATCTTGGCGTGCTGGGCGCTCACCGGGTGAGCGTACTGTAACAGCACCTGGAACCGGTCCTTCTTGGTGTATGTGATGATTTTCAGAACTGTGCCGAACCTGGAGAAGAGCTCGTGCAGCACGTCCAAGGTCACGTAGTGGAAGTGGTTCTCCACAATGATCCTGAGCACACAGCCCCGTCTGGCCACGGCTGTCCCCATGTCCACCGCAGCGGCGGGGGTGGCCAAGGCCATGTATTCTGCCTGGCCTGAGTTCTCAGCTGGCAGGCCTGGCTGGGCAGCCACCTGGCTCAAGGCAGCCCCCTGGCTTAGGGTAGCTGCCTGGCTGAGGGCAGCCACCTGGCTGGTGGCTCCCAGTGGGATAGGGGCAGCCACCTGGCTGAGGGCAGCCACCTGGCTGGTGGCTCCCAGTGGGATAGGGGCAGCCACCTGGCTGAGGGCAGCCACCTGGCTGGTGGCTCCCAGTGGGATAGGGGCAGCCACCTGGCTGAGGGCAGCCGCCTGGCTGGTGGCTCCCACTGGGATAGGGGCAGCCACCTGGCTGAGGGCAGCAGCCTGGCTGGTGGCTCCCACTGGGATAGGGGCAGCCACCTGGCTGAGGGCAGCAGCCTGGCTGGTGGCTCCCACTGGGATAGGGGCAGCCACCTGGCTGAGGGCAGCTGCCTGGCTGGTGGCACGCACGGGGATAGGCTCGACCACCTTGGTATGGGCTGCCGCCTGGCTGAACGCAGCTGCCTGGCTGGGAGCACCCACTGGAATAGGTTCAGCCAGCTGGATAGGGGCCCAGGTCTGACTGGGGCCAGCAAAGTGGCTGGGGCCAGCAAAGTGGCTGGGGCCAGCAAAGTAGCTGGGGCCAGCAAAGTAGCTGGGGCCAGCAAAGTGGCTGGGGTCAGCCATCTGGCTCAGGGCAAACACCTGGCTTGGGGAGCTGCTCACCTGGAGCTGTCTGTAGTCGGTGAGCTGGAGTTCAAGGGACTGCCCATGCAGCACAGGAGTCTCCCAGTTGTAGTAGTTGACCATGGTCTTGGCGGCCTCCTGTGTGTTCATCTCCATTAAGGCCTGGTTCTTCTCCTTGAGAAACAGGAGGTTGGAGACCTCCCCGAAAGGCTGAGCGAGGGACAGAACCTCCGTTTCGGTGACACTGCTTGGCAGCCCATGGATATGGATCACTCTGGAGGACCTCTCTGTGCCTGCGTCCCCGCTGTCCACTTTGAACCTCTTGCTTTTATTTCCTTGGGGTTCTGGAGGCGAGTTGCTGCTCATGGCTGCGGGTTGATTCCGGACACAGGCAGAGAGAAGAGTTGCTCTGACCGCAGCCCTCTACCAAGTGCTGTGTCTGAGGCACACAGAACACAATGGCAGGAGATGGAGTGGAGGGGAGTGAATAGACCGGCCCTCCTCCTTTGATACACTGTTGGCTTGATTAGAACCGCTTGTCCTCTGTGTGAACACAGAGACACCCCTCTCACTCTTCTGGCACCACCCTCTGGCTCTCTGTGTGTCTCTATCTGCCTTGGTCTCTGTCTGTCTGTCTGTCTTTCTGCCTGTCTCTCCCCCTGCCCTCCCGTGTGTGTTCCCCTCGCTCCCTGGACCGATGGATTAAACACGTGTATTTTCTTTAGTCTTTTGCATGTTAGCTTATCCTGTGTAGACACGGGGCTATACAGCTTTCTCCTCTTGGAAATCTCCTTGCCCCCAGGAAAAGATTCACAAGGCAGTAGCATCCTGAGGTTCAGGAACAGAGCACTGTCGAAGGTACCTGGAAACAACCTCGTGTTGTTCCTTAAATGTACACATACGCCTAAGCACTGGCTGTTAGTCCCTTTTTTCCATTGGGGTAGTGGATGCTGTGGTCAGAAAACAGCGTGCTCTAGCTCCGGTTTGCAGTGTTTCAGCGAAAGAGATAACGGTGCTAAATTACAATGTATTGCAAAGTAGTGGCCATGGGCATTCTTCTCAAAGGGCCTGTTGTGCAGAGTGCAGGGTGGAGGAGGAGATGCCAGTGTGCTCAGGGTGGACTTAACGTTTTAGCTCAAGGACCTGGGCGGTAGGGAGGGAGAGAGACCAGGATCCGGGAAAGGAGTCACAGAAATCGAATGGACCCCTCTGCTATGGAGATTTTATGTAACTGGATCCCTCATAAACTAAGTGCTAAGTTCCAGAGGGTATCCTAGGCATTATTGAGCATCTGGAAATGGGGAAATACTGTCATTCTGTTGCTGAGCACAACTTTTTGTCCTTCAGTAACTTGGGCATGGTGGGCTGTTTCTGTCTCCCAGCATGGGATCTAGGCCTCAGTTCTGCGTGGTCACTGGGGTTGCATCGTGTCACAGTTGCTGAGATGTGCAGGAGTTGAGTCACTGCTGATACGCTCTGGCTCAAAACATGCACTGCTCACAGGACTCATGCAAGGCACTAACCTCAAAGCTAGGAAGATCTTCTTTTAAAAAGAACAAGATGTTCTTATTATTATTCTGAATATCCTGTGACGCAGGTGTTGTCTTCTACTCAATGAAGAAAAGTAAACAGACTACAAGGGAATATAGGTTTGCCTTTCTTCAGTCGTCTCTTTAAGGGGATGTCAGTCTTTTTTGCTGCTCCCTATTCCTTATATTTTCCTCTTAGAGACTGAGAAATCCAATTTTCCAGAAATAGTTGTTACCTGGGGAAAGGGTAAGTGAAGCCTTCTGGGAAAGCCCTGTGCCACTCCCACCCATGGCCTTGCAGTGTCTTTGCATGAGTGATTTAATGCACAAGAGAAGCCTGGCCCTTCTAGGCTGGAGAATGGTAAGTGGGCTTCTGTAATCCAGAGGAAGGGAAGAGAAAGAAGTTTGGAGTGGAATGAGTTTAACAACGAAAACTTCGGGTATTCTCCATGAATCTGCATGCTTTTCCAGCTTAATGTTAAGTTGCACGTGGCCAGGATTGGCCCAAAGCAGCATTGAAGAGAAGATTGTGAACATGGCTATGACACTAACCGCCAGCTAAGCTTCAGACTACAGCTGGACAGCAGTGTGTGTGTGTGTGTGTGTGTGTGTGTGTGTGTGTGTGTGTGTGTGTGTGTGATACTCAATACTCAAGGTCATATAATTAACCTTGCAGGAGAGATGATGATCTGAAAAGAGACATTTTGTTTCTCCCTTGTGGCTATCAGCTCCTTGAAACCATGGATGAGGAAGTAATATTTCAGCAAGAATCTGTTCTTAGCATCAGGAGAGATTGTAGCCCTGATGCCAGCCAGAGTGGGCATTTGTCTCACAGAAACCAAACTCATAAACCTAGTAGAATGTATTGGACCACCTTGTATTTTGACCAAGAATGGTTAATTAGGCATTACCCTTGCCTGTATCTATACCCCAACCTGATGGTACTGGCCTGAGGATGGGCTTGGGAGTTAACAGACACTTTGTTACTTTTTGTCCTTTTCAGTGTGGTCACATTAAGTAAATCTTCATTCTCTTCTTTCCACTGTAACTTTCCTCTTTTATTGTCAGCTTGGTCA
This sequence comes from Acomys minous, assembly GCF_964271855.1. NCBI lineage: Eukaryota > Metazoa > Chordata > Mammalia > Rodentia > Muridae > Acomys > Acomys minous. The sequence goes on along the minus strand of NC_140488.1, from coordinate 106,280,857 downwards.
AAGGATTGCAGCACCTACAATATTGTGGTTGGCAGGAGCCCTAGCTTGACCCTAAATGGCTTACAACAGTGATACAGCAGCCTTTTGTGTTTCCGTTTGGTTCAACTAAACTGAAAGTGCAGATCAAGATCCAGGAAAGTCTGGAGAAATGATACATAGTCAAAGGCAATGTGTGCCAACGAGAGGTGATGCAGATATTGGAATTGTGTAAGATTCTAAGTAGTAGCTGTAGTCCTATGTTGAGTCTCTGGCTGCACAGGAGATTTTCTGATGGGGGACAATCACTCATGGCACTCTCTTTGACAATGCCCTTAAGCATTAAGATTTCCCCAGGAATCTTGTACTGGGCCAAATCAAAAGGATCAAGCCTGGTGGCAGCCAGTGGAGGATCTTGTATTGCAGGAGACCTCACAGAGTTCTGATGGCTCACTTCCCAGTTCAGTGTGTGTGTGTATGTGTGTGTGTGTGTGTGTGTGTGTGTGTGTGTACATGCATGTGTTTCTTGACTTTTGTTTCATCTCTTCTATGAAATGGTAACCCTGCCACAGGAATGACAGAAATTAGAACTCTGTCTCTCCCTCCTGTCTGGCCAAACTCTTAAATGAATCTATTGTTCTTTATCTATTTATAATGCTCAGTTTCTTTTATAACCTAGGGAGACAATGTAGTGTAACTGTGACTCAAATTACCCTGCATCAGTTGAGTTCTGTCTTATTCCTCACCTCCCCTACTCCAGAAATTCACACAAAAACCATGTAAATAAAAACTACATGCTTTCAAATTAACATTAAAAAATATTGATGTAGAGATATGGAAAAAAGAGTGAAAAAGGTGTTTCATGGACAGTCTGATATAAAGAAGTATAGAAGCCATGAGTATTGACTCATGACAGTAAATACTGTTCTCTGGGCAATCAGAAAGGAAAACAACAAGGTAACAGTAGCATGGCCTATAAAGGATTCAATGCCATACTACATGGGGGTGATTTTTTAAATTACCATTAATATATTGAAGTTGTGTGTGTTTTGTTTTCCTCTCTCCTTTGCAACAGCAGTTAGATTGGAGCAACTTGACAATCAATATTTAATCTTTGTAGTAAAAAGAGCTGTTGTACATGGTGTTTTCTGGGGCCCAACTAAAATATGATATACCTAACACATTTATTTATTTATTTGTTTGTTTGTTTGTTTGCTTGCTTGCTTTTCAGCCCCGTAATAAACTGGTTTGCATCTAGGACTTGTAAATGGTACAAAGATTTTGTGTGTTGTGCTTTCTAGTATTGATTTGGTGCTGGAGTACTTGCAATCTTGACATTGTGAAAACTTGCTGTTATATTGGAATATGTTCTTAACAAGTATGTTTATGTTATGCATAATTTTAATCCATATTTCCCAGGTTATTTTTCTTTTGCTTGTGACTTACTGTTTGCTTTGTATTTGTATTTGTCTTAAAGTATGGAACTAATGTTAAACAAAGAACAAATTTCAGTAGTTTTCTGTTTTATATTCCTTTTTAATTAAATATTTTTACATATTCATTTATATTACTATGCATACATACAATAAAATACCTATATAAAGAAAAACTGCAAAACAATAGATAGTTATATATATATATTACATTCCGAGTGTTTTGGCTATTTGTATTTGGCGGCCTTGAAGAAAACATCTTTCCTATCTTGGTGAGCCTAAAATTATGAAGGTAAATCAATATTTATCATATCTAATCATTATCAACTTAAAATATCTATCTAGACCTAAAAATATCTTGACCCCTAAACAACTAAGCTTAATTTCAAAACTAAACTATCAAGTCTTCAATCCCATTAGAGACTTGAGATGCAATAAAATCATTTACCTGAGTATAAAGGGAGTGCAGGCTAGTAGCTTCCCAAATGAGAAGATGACAGAGATAGTTTGCTGCCTGAACAGTCACCCAAATTTTTCTATAACATTGGAGCATCATCTTCAGCCTTCTGGCCCAATATATCTGACAGACAAATTTGTAAGGCAGGAATTATTGACGACTTGCTTACCCTGTCTTGGCAGAGTTTGGCCGTCGACTCTGCCTGCATCCAAGCTTGCCCATTTTTAGGCAGAATTCTGTCTATGATAAAAAAAAAATGAGGACATTTCCCCCAGTGCCTGGTTTGCTACATTTGAAGTCATCTCCATAAGGAGGCTCTTTTTTGCTCATCATCTTCTTTGAGGTTGGCTGGGTGTTGCCAGGAGTTAACCTATCTCATTGTAAATCTATCTTTGAAAAAATAAACACATCCTTAAGTGCAATATTCTGTATGTCTCTGAGGTTTTTGAAGACCTTATCTATTTTACCTTGTCTTTCTATAGAATCATATCTATACAATTAAACCTAGGATGTATATTCTTGTTGTAAAAAATAGACTAGTAATTGAGATGACCATGATTTAATGAACTAACAATTAACTTGTATAACTTACTTATCCTAAACAGGCTGCAATAGCAGTTTCAAATAGAGAATTCTCAGCAGGGGAATATCGAATGGCTGAGAAACACTTAAAAATGCTCAACATGCTTAATTATGAGGAAAACGCAAGTCAAAACTTTGAGATTCCAGCTTACACCTGTCAGAATGGCTAAGATAAAAAACTCAGTGACAGCACATGCTGGCAAGGATGTGGAGAAAGGGAAACACTCCTTCATTACTGATGGGAGTATAAACTTGTACAACCACTTTGGCAATCAATTTGGTGCTTTCTCAGAATATTGGGAATAGGGCTACCTCAAGACCCAGCTGTACCACTCCTTGGCATATACCCAAAAGATGCTTCACCATACAACAAGGACATTTGCTCAACTATGTTCACAGCAGTCTTACTCATAATAGCCAGAATCTGGAAACAACCCAAATGTCCCTTAACTGAAGAATGGATGAAGAAACTGTAGTACATTTATACCATGGAATACTACTCAGCTATTAAAGACAAGGAAATCTTGAAATTTGCAGGCAAATGGATGGAATCAGAAATGATCATCCTGAGTGAGTTAACCCAGACCCAGAAAGACACAAATGGTATATACTCAACTTACAGGTGGAATTTGCCCAACATAGATGTCCTCTGAGAGTCTTCACTCAGTGGGGGATAGGGACAGATGCTGGAATGCACTGCTGCACTCCAGGTGAGAATGCTATGGAAGAATGGGGGAATGGAAGGGCCAGAGGGTTCAAGAGCTCCACAAGGACATCATGTAAGCTGGAGGATCTGGACCCAGGGGGACCTGTACAAACTGTTGCACCAACCAAGGACAATGCATGCAGTAAACCTAGACCCCCCCTGTTCAGATCTAGCCAATGGACAGTTCATCCTTCTCTGTTGTCGGAAGAGCAGTGTCTGCCTCTGCCATGAACTCTGGTGCCCCCAACTTGATTACTTCCTCTTTGTGGGAGGCCTGATAACCACAAGAGGAAGGGGAAGCAGGCTATCCAGATATGACCTGAGAGGCTGTGGTCATATAGTAGGGAAGGAGGTCCCCTTCTGTCACAGGTCTAAGGGAGGGGAATAAGGCCAAAGAGGGAGGGAGGGTGAGGATGGGAAGATACAAGTGAGGGATAACAATTGGGATGTAATGTGAACAAATTATTTTTAAATGAAATAAAAAATGTTTTAAAGAATGGGTTGGCACAGATTTTTGTGTTTTCTTTCTCAGTTTTCTTCATCATGTGACGTAACATCAATTAAGGGAATATCAGTGCTTATCATATTTAAATTTGAAATACTAAAAGAATGTCCCTCAAGAGACATTGCCACCTATTCTAAATTTATGTTCATGGTTGTACAAAGAATAGGCATAACATGTTAGGCATAATTATGAACTGGTTAAAACCATTTGTGATTGTACGTGGGATAGTTATAGTTATATATTATAACCTGATTATTGTTTTCATTTGGTAAGTAATCACAGCATAAGTAGATATGACTGAGTATCAAGTTGACCATGGGTGGACTTGTGATGGCTATTCTTTGTTGTCAACTTGACTACATCTAGAATTATCTAAAAACCCTAAAATAGAGGGCACATCTGTAAGTGATTTTTTTTTTTTTTGCTTAATTGGAACTGAGAAGATCTACTTCTTATCTGGACCTTTGAGGTAAGGCTCCACACCTTTAATCCAGATCTTTGGATCTTGGAAACCCCACTTCTAATCTGAATAACACCTTCTGCTGGAATCCGATAGAAGGACTTGGAAGAAGGAAACATTTGCTCTTTGCCTGCCTGTTCTTACCTCACCAGCTTGCCCATTTCTTCACTGGTATTACAGCTTACTTCTTCAGGATTCCAGCATATACACTAGTTGATACACCCAGACTTATGGACTGAAGAACTACTGAATTCTTGGAATTTCTGTTCATGGTTAGCACAGCCAGTTTTCCTTTCTTCTGAAATTGCAGTGATGTAACACAAAAAGCATCAAAAAGGCCACTGCTAGAAGCCCCTTGGGAAAGAAACAGGCCCTTTCATCAGGACAAGCCATGGGATAACTCCAGATAGAGAGCTAATATTATTTTTTACCTAAGGCTAATTCATGGAAATTCGTATAACTCTCCACCAGATCTTCCACTTGGAAACCAGCTCAACTTGTCACATGTGTCACATCTGGGAAGACTGGCAGATAGGTTGCACCCATATGCCCAAGTCTCAGGACATAGTGTCTCCCAGTATAAGTAAACATCTTAATAAACTGGGTGGAAGCATTTCCCTGCAGAAAAGGAAAGGCCTTAGAGGTTTGAAAGTCATTAAGGAATTAAATTACTCATAAGTTTGGACCATCACTCAGGGAACCTCTAAGACCTTGGGATACATTATCATCTGTGCTATACTTGGAGCCCAGGCTGCAGCATAGGTAAAACAATTAATGAGATCCCTATTGAAAACATCTAAGAAAACTGTCTCAAGAAGCCCACTTTCCATAGATGATTTTGTTCCCTATGGATCAGAAAGAATCTTCAGGGAAGGTCTTTTATACCATATGAAATTTTATGCCAGTTCCCACTAATGGTTTTATAATTGATAAGAACACTGCTGCTGAGATCAAGGCATTGCTGCTTTGGCTCTGTTTCAGCAGATACTATACTGCCTTTGTAAAAGCGACTCACTTTTGTTTCACTCTGGAGCTCAAGTGCTGGTCAAATCTCTCCCTTTTCTTCCTACCTTACTAGAATCTGTGATTCTAGCAATTTCTACAGCCATAATGTGTCTGGAATGGAATCCCGGGGTCATCACTCTCCAGCCAAACCTTGGAGGCCAGAGAAAGTGAGACCCAAAAAAGACCCCAGTGAGCCAGATATGAACAAATATTTCTGTGAATCCACTGAGGAATTAAACTTCTTCTTTAAAAGGAAAGAGAGTTAAGACTTTTTACTCCTCCTTTGGGGAATATGTCATATTTTATGTCCTTAATACTAGCCAGCTTGTTTGTTTCTGCCTGCTTATGCCCCAAATGAAATTTTGTTCCTTGTAAAGGCCCAGGGATATGTATGAAATAGTAAAGAGAGCTATTGCAAATAGTGCAGTAGTGAACATGGCTGAGCAAGTATCTGTGGGGTAACATTGAGTCCTTTGGGCATATCCTAAGGGGTGGTATAGCTGGGTCATAGTGCAGGTTTACATTTAGTTTTTGATAATTCCCCACACTGATTTCCAGAGTTGCTGCACTCTTGCAATCCCACCAATGGGATTGCAATGAGGGTTCCTCTTTCCCCACAACCTCATCAGCACTTGTTGTCAGGTGTTCTGTTGATCCTTACCCATTCTGACCAGGGGTAAAATGAAATCTCAAAGTTTTTTTAACTTGCATTGCCTTAAATTGCTAATGTTGTTGCTCAAAACTTTTAAAAATAGTTCTTAGACATTTTTATTTCTTCTTTTGAGAACTCTGTTCAGATCCATACCCCATTATTTTTATTGCATTGCTTGTTTTCTTGACTGTTAGCTTTAGTTCTTTATATAGTTGATATTAATTCTCTATCAGATGTATACCCAGCCAAGGACATCTTGCACTCTGTGGACTTCCTTTTTATTCTGTTGATTATTTCCTTAGCTATTCAGAAGTGTTTTAGCTTTATGAGGTTCCATTTGTCTATTGCTGGTCTTAATTCCTGGCCAAATGAAGTCTTATTTGGAAAATTGCTTCTTCTACCTATATCTCATAGGGTGCTATAACTATATTTTCATCTCTCAGGCTTTGTTTTTCAGGTTTCATACTAAGGTTTTTGATCCACTTTGGAGCTGATTTCATGGAAGATGATAGAAATGGGCTTAGTTCCATTATTATACATGTGCGTGTTCAGTTTTCCTACTACCATGTGTCAAATTATCCCATTTTCTAGCTGATACAAATTATAATTGTGAGATCACAAAATTCCATTTGAAAATTTCTAGAATTGGTCAACAATTTCAGCACAGTGGTAGAATACAAAAGATACTTAGAAAAATTAGTAGCCTTTCTATAAGTCAACATCAAACAGGCAAAGAAAGAAGTCATGAGGACACTCACTTTCACAATGGCCTCAAAAATATTTAGGAGTAAAGTTAACCAAGGAGCTGAAAGAGCTATAATGAAAAGTTTAAATCTCGGGAGAGATTGCAGAAGACACTAAAAGATGGGAAAACCTCCAAGGCTCATGGATTGGTAGAATTAGTGCTATAAAAATGGCCATTATACCAAAATCAGTTTATAGATTCAGTGTCATCCCAATCAACACTCTCCACAGAAACAGAAAAAAACCCTACCTCTTATGAAGCCACAAGTGACCTTAGGTAGCCAAAGCAATCCAGAGCCAAAAGAAAAAATGCTGGAGGTATTGTTATTACACGCTATTTTATAAAGCTATAGTAATAAAAACAGCATGGTATTACAACAAAATCAGGCATGGAGATCAAATGAAGAAAAAAATAAGATCCATACACGAATACACGTAACTACAGTCTTCAGATATTTGGCAGACATTGGCCAATACACACTCAAGTGATGACAGTATTTTTAACAAAAGATCATGGGAAAACTCAATGTCCATTGAGTATATAGATACTCCAAGATTTGAGTTGACTCTTCTTATCCAAATTATTGAAAATAAATCAACATTCATGGTGTCTTATACATTAAGAACCCATATTCTTGATTAAATGAGTATTTAGGATACCCTATAATACAAAGAGATAGGATTAAAATATAAATATTATTCCTATTTTGCTAAGGAAATAAATGAACAGTATTACAATATAACTTCTGCTAGAGACCACTTTCCTTTTTGATTATGAAATAAGATTTGGTTATGCCAGTAAATCTTGATTTCTCATAAGTCTGGCCTTTTATTTTTACCCCTGTCACAAATAATATTAACAGATGTAATAGGTACAGATATGAGTCTCAAGCCACCTGCTGAACCATCCAGATATCTTAGCTATGGTTTCTATTGCTGTAATAAAACACTACCATCAAAAGAAACTCGGGGAGGAAAGGGTTTTCTGCCTCCAACTCTGTGGTTATGCTCCATTATTTAAGAGAAGTCAGGGTAGGAACTTTGAGTCAGAAACTGAAGCAGAGGCCATGGAGGGATGCTGCTTACTGGTTTGTTCCTCATGACTTACTTAGCCTACTTTCCTATACAGCTCAGGACCAGCTTCCCAGGGATGGCACCACCCCCACCATGGGCTTGGCCCACCCACATCAAATCATTAATCAAGAAAATGTCCTACAGACTTGCTTACATCCAATCTGGATGGAGACATTTTCTCAGTTAAGATCCCTGTTCGTATCAAGTTAACAAAAAGTCAACCGGCACACCAGGTTCTTGTATCCCATGACAAAGAATTAGGCCAGGGACTCATGGCTAGAAATAATAATAGAAATGGTTTATCAAGACAGAAAAGCATTTCCAAGAGTGAAGATGAGGTAGCAAGCTGAGCCCTGTGGCACGTCTAGAAACTGTCATCATGTTGTAATATAGTTAGGACAACCTGAACGTGTGTTCCCAGGCCATAGTCATTCATGTTTAGCTTCAAAATAAACGTTTTTTGGGGGGCTGAGGTTCTAGGCAGGGTTTCTCTGTTTTTCTGTGTAGCCCTGGCTGTCCTGAAACTTACGCTATAGATCAGGCTGGCCTCAAACTCAGAGATTCACCTGCCTCTGTCTCCCAAGTGGCATGCATGCATGGGGCAGACCTATGCTCCCCACATATGTACCAGATGTACATCTTGATCTTCATGTGGGACCCCTAACAGCCAGAGCAGGGGATGTCTCTGACTCTGTTGTCTGCCTTTGGATCCTGTCTGGGGGAGGGGAGGTTAGAGGGTGGGAACTGGGAGGAGAGGAGGGAAGATAAATTCCAAGCAGGGTGTAAAGTAAATAAATTAATTAATGGGAAAAATTTACAAACATGGATTTATATATGTATGTGTGTGTATATATATATCTTTATACACACACACACACACACACACACACACACACACACACACACACACTATCTTATATTCCTTTTTGAAGTATGAGGTGTGCTTTTGTGTTGAAAATAGCTTTGTGTTATCAGAAGTATTACCAGAAATTTTAGGGAGTCCTATCATAGTAACCATGTGATCCTGAAAAAAAAAACAAAAACAAAACAAACAAACAAACAAAAAAACCAAGGTCTCTGGTCTTTAGTCTCATTGACAAAAGAACTTAAGAATAGACTCAAAAGGAAGCTTGAGGACAAAGAAAAACTCCAGGGTAGGCAAGCTGCCTGAAGAGGGAGATGGAAAAGATAAAGGCCATGCCATTTAAGTTAAGCCAGGATGAAGGTCAGCCACATGGCAGACAATCATCAAAGGAAGCATTAGAGAGAGATTGGGGGTGGTGGAACTTAAAGTATCAGGGGAAAAAAACATACTTAGGCTTTTGCTAGAATCAAAAACAAAAGGACAGGTAGGGGAAAAAACAAAACTTCTGAGTGCTAGAGGGTAAGAATTCTGGGAAGGAAAGATGCATTATATTATTAAAGCAATAATGATTCTGCATATCTCTTTAGCATAGCTTAAGGTAAACTTGCTTTCTGGTGGATGCTTTGGCCAAGTAATAGGCTTTGAAACGCTAGACTCCAAGAAACTGGAATCTCCCCAGGAATTTCGTGCTGGTGGGGGAAGGAAAATGTTGAAGCCTGGTACCAGTCAGGGGGCATGCTTGCCTCCCAGCAGAGTTTCATAGAATGTTGACAATTGTCAGACTGCCTTGCTGGAGAAACTGGAATCCAGATAATGATGAGTCAATGGTGGGCAAGACTGCACCTTGTCTGTGACTGCTTAGATATGCATATCCCTGCTTCCCTATTTAAACTTTAGCCTCACTTCAGGATTTGGAAGATGCATGGGAGGGTATCATTGAACCTCTTTGTCCCTCTTCCCAATATTTGAATAAATCTTTTTCTGCTTTTTACCATCTTTTGCTGTTTTATGCCTTTAAAAGAGTTCCTTTATTATTGATTTATATGAATGGGTGGTTTGCCTGCTTGTATGTCTGTGTACTATGTGCGCGATGCCTGTGGGAACCAAAAGAGGACATCTGACACCCTGGAATTGGAGATACAGCTGGTTGTGAGCCATCATGTGGCTGCTAGTAATCCAACTCAGATTCCTTAGGAAGAGCAGCCAAAGCCCTTAACCACATGCTATCTCTCCAGAGCCTATTTTAAAATGTTTAATTATGTATTTTTGGATATGTGCCCATGGAAGTCAGAAAACAGAGCCAGATCTCCTGGGCCTAGAGTTACAGGCAGTTGTCAGCCACTCAACATGGGTGCTGGAAACTGAACTTGGGTCCTCTGCAAGAGCAATATACAACCCCTTTTTCTTCTTGAAGATGAATGATATTATTTATTTATTTATTTATTTATTTTTGGTTTTTTGAGACAAGGTCTCTCTGTGTAGCCCTGGCTGTCCTGGACTCTGTAGACCAGGCTGGCCTTGAACTCAAAGAGATCCACCTGATTCTGCCTCCTCAGTGTTGGGATTAAAGGTGTGCGCCACCATGCCCAATAGTTGCTCATTTTATTTTTCCTTGTTATTATAAATAGATTCTTTCTCTTGTACAATATATCCTTATCACAGTTTCCTCTCTTTCTGCTCCTTCTAGTTCCTTCCCACTTGCCCTCCTATCCAGAGCCACTCCTTTTCTGTCTCTCATTAGAAAAGAACAGGCTTCTAGAAGATAACAACTAAACATAACAAAATAAAATATAGTGAGACAAAACAAAAAAAAAAGTCACCTAAAAGTTGGACAAGCCAAGCCAATAGAAAAATAAAAAAAAATCCTTAAGAGAAGGCACACAAAACCAGAGATCAGTCACTCACTCATTCACACATTCAGGAGTCCCATAAAAGTATTAAGCTGAATACCACAGTATAAATGCAGAGGACCTCATGCACACCCATGTAGGCCCTGTGCTTGCTGCTTCAGTTTCTGTGAGCTTATGAGGGTCTTGTTCTCCTCATGTCCTTTGTCTCCACTTCTGTCTTTCCTCACTCCTTCTACCTCTTCTTTTGTGGGGTTCCTTGAGCTCTGAAGGGAGGAATTTAATGAAGATACCCCATTTAGAACTCACTACCCCCTGCCTCTGTATTGTCTGGCTGTGGTTCTCTGTATTTTTTCCCATTTGCTGTAGGAGGAAGCCTCTCTGATGATGGCTGAATAAGGCACCAATGTATGATAGCAGAATATCATTAGAAACCAATTTGTTGTTACCTTTTTCCCCCCATCAGCTGTATTTAGTTTTACCCCAGGTCTCTGGACTATCTAGTTTCTGGTTCTTGGTCACCCAAGTAGTGTTAGTGTAGGTTCCATATCATGGAGTGGGCCTTAAATCAAATCAGACATTGGTTGGTTATTCCCATAAGGTTTGTGCCACCATTATCCTAGCATATTTTGCAGGCAGGACCAATCATAGGTCAAAGGTTTTGTGGTTGGGTTAGTATTCATGTTTCTCCATTGATAGCATGCCAAGTACGTTTCCCTGTCGAAGACACTAGAACATGGGAGTGAAGGTCCTCTGGAGGCACCAGATGAACTTCTCCATATTGAATGAATTGTGTGAAATTTGTCTTCAGCAATGAGGCCTTGCTGTTGATTTGTGGAGAGCAAACTATTTTCTTGGCAACAGTCTGGCATGTTTGGGAATTTCCATGTGACCCTTTTGGCCAACAACTCAGTTGGATGAAACCAGTCCAGTACTGGAAGTTTTGTTTGGTGATAAGAGATGGCCAGTTGGAGTTCTATCTCCCTTACTATTTGGAGACCTCATTAGGATTGCCTTCATATAATACAGGAAGTTTCTACTGCTCTTTGTTTCCATACTGCCCTCAAATGCTCTTCAATTCTAGCTGTATCTCTCCTCATCTCCTCCCTCAATCCCCTCTCTGTTCCCCTTTCCCACCTGATTTTCCCTCTCTCACACCCCTGTATTCTACCCAGCTTTAATCCACTGTGACCTGTTAGAATGTAGGAAGTTATTTCAATTTTCTTATCTGTTGAGAATGGGTTTGTGTCCAGTATGTGTTCAGTTTTGGAGAAAGTTCCATGAGGTGCAGAGAAAGGGGTGTATTCTTTTGTGTTTGGGTGAAATATTTTGTACATATCTGTTATGCTCATTTAGTTTATATCTGTTGGGTTCAGTATTTCTCCAGCTTAGCTTTTATCTGGATGACCTGCTCATTAAAGAGAGTGGAGTATTGAAGGCTCCCACTATAAGTATGTGAGTGTCAATGTGTGATCTAAGTAGTATTTGTCTTAAAAACTTGAGTGCCCTGTGTTTGAGGCAGAGATGTTAAGAATTGAAATGGCATATTAGTAGATTTTTCCTTTGATGAGTATGTAGTGTCCTGCCCTATCCTTCTGATTAGCTTTTATTCAAAGTCAATTTTGTTAGATAGCAAAATGCCTACATCATGGGGCTGCAGAGATGGCCCAGAGGTTAAAAGTACTAGCTGTTCTTGTTCTTGTTTCTTGGTTTTTGTTTTTCTTAGAGTTCTCACCCATGAGGTACCTAACTGGCTCTTGTTTCTTGCTTGCATGTTCAAAGTCAAATCTTAAAATCGCAGAAAATAGGAGACAAGAGAGATGGCTCAGCAGTTAAAGCACTGGTTGTTCTTCCAGAGGTCCTGAGTTCAATTCCCAGAAACCACATGGTGGCTCACAAACATCTATAGTGAGACCTGGTGCCCTCTTCTGATATGCAGGTATACATGCAGGCAAAACATTATATAATAATAATAATAATAATAATAATAATAATAATAATAATAATAATAATAACAACAACAACAACAACAACAACAAATTAATTTTAAAAACACAAGTGCATTTTAAATAATGCCTATACCAATTTGTTTCTTAGGTCCATTTGCTTGAAATATCTTTTCTCAACCCTTTACCCTGAATTAAGTGTCTATATTTGATGTTGAGGTGTGTTCCTTGGATGCAGCAGAATGCTGGATCCTGTATTCACATCCATTCTCTTAGTCTGTGACTTTTTTTAACTAGGGAATTGAAACTATTTGTGTTTGGAGATATTTATAACCAATGATTGTTGGTTGTTGTTATTTTATTGATGTTGCTGTGTGTATTTCCCTTCCTTTGATTTTGGTGGTCTGGAATTATTTATTCCCTGTTTATTCATTGTTGTATTTAGCCTGTTTGGTTTTTTCCCTTTCAGTTTTTAGAAATCTTTTTTCTTTCTGTATATTTAGTGTTTTGATTATTATGTACCAAGGGACTTTCTTTTCTGTTCCAATCTATTTGATGTTCTGTATGCTTATTGTACCTTGATATTGTTAGAATTTGTGACCCCTGGCAAAAGACCATAGACTCAATCAAATTATAATGAAAATCTTTATTGATTAGAAGCTAGCAGGATGAACAATCTCTGAGCTGAATTTGAGATTGCTATGAGAAAGAAGGTGAGGGATGGATTTTTAAAGGGGAGAAGCACAAGAACACCTTTAATATCTATACAAGCAATCAAAAAATGCTTTTGTTCTGCCAAGTTAAACGACACAAAACTATCTTTGGGTATCTTTTGTATTCTACTGATGAAGCTTGCATCTTTAGTTCCTGTTGAAATTTCCTAATTTTTTGTTTCCATAATTCCTTCAGTTTGGGTTGTCTTCATAGATTCTACTTCCATGTTCAGGACTTGAACAGTTTTTTTCACTTCTTTGCACTATTTGTGTTTTCCTGAATTTCTTTTTTTTCCAAAATAATTTTTTAATTAATTTATTCTTGTTACATCTTAATTGTTATCCCATCCCTTGTATCCTCCCATTCCTCCCTCCCTCTCATTTTCCCCTTACTCCCCTCCCCTATGACTGTGACTGAAGAGGACCTCCTCCCCCTGTATATGCTCATAGGGTATCAAGTCTCTTCTTGGTGACCTGTTATCCTTCCTCTGAGTGCCACCAGGTCTCCCCATCCAGGGGACATGGTCAAATATGAGGCACCAGAGTTCATGTGAAAGTCAGATCTCCTTCTCCACTCAACTGTGGAGAATGTCCTGTCCATTGGCTAGATCTGGGTAGGGGTTTGAAGTTTACGGCCTGTATGTGAGAAAGTCATATCCCACTCTCCACTCTACTGTGGGGAATGTTCTGACCATTGGATAGATCTGGGTAGGGGTTTAAAGTTTACCATCTGTATTGTCCTTGGCTAGTGCCATAGTTTGAGTGGGACCCCTGGGCCTAAATGTGAATGGATTTAATAATTTCCTTTTTAAGGGTGTCTATCACCTTCATATAGACTGTTTTGAGGTCTTTTTCTTGTGCTTCAGCTATGTTGGATTATTCAGGGCCTGCTGTGGGAGGATAGCTGGGCTCTAGTGGAGATATAACGCCCTGGCTACTGTTGATTGGTTTTGTCCTGGTGTCTAGGCTTCTGGGATTGGGATGATTATAGGTCTAGGAGCTGATTTCTGGTTTGTCTGTTTAATGGGTGTTTTGTTTCTTGGTTTTTGCTTCCTCTGTGGACTTTAGGAAATTGTAGTGGCTGTGTGCTCCCTGGTAAGAAATTTTCTGTGGACTTCTTTACTGACTTGTTCCACTGGGGGCTGGAGGCTGGGATAATGGGATGAATTACGGGAAGAAAGTTTGGAAAGATCTTTGTGATCTATTGCAGAAGGGGTCAGAGGGGAAAAGGAAACTGCAACATAATTTTTCTTTTTTTGCTACAGAGCTGCGGAGGAGACGTGGGGGTGGATTGGACCTGAAGGTATAGAAGAGAGGTGTGGCTCCACTGTCAGCCACTTGTTTATCTTGCAGAAGGGTCCCTTGGGTTAGGAGGGGGTACTTGCTGGGGTTGGGAACTGGGAAAAAGCATTGAGTAGGAGGGAGGTTAGAAGGGAAATATCTGTGGGATCCACAGGAGATGGGAATGGGGAGTCAGGAAGGATGCCACAGGTGTTCTGCTACAGAGCTGGAATGAAATTGGGGCATTGGATCTGGGGAAACAAAGGGAGAAGAGAAGATGTGTAGGCAGCCTACCTGGTTTTCTATTGGGTGTGGCCTGTGGGTTAGAAGGGGTTGTCTGCTGGAGTTGGGGATAAAGCTAAGGAAGGGCTGGAGGTTAGAGGGGGATGGTCTACGGGATCCACAGGAACTATGAGCATCAGGGAGGAAGGTTATACTGTTGTTCTGTTGCAGTGCAGAGGAGGACACTTGAAGCAATACACACTCTTAACACAGCCGTCTTCACAGCCCACAATCTTCTTACTTTTTTATGCTTAATGTATGTGTTTGCACTCATAGAGGCCAGAAAGGGTGTCAGCTCCCCTGGAGCTGGGATTAGAGGTGGTTTACAATGCCATGCAAGAAACTGAACTAAGTTCAGGTCCTCTGCAAAAGCAACAAGCGCTCTTAACTGTGGAGCCCCAATTTGACTATTTTAATTAGCTTCTTGAGGGCTGGTGGCTTAACTTGGCTTCCTAGGGTAGAGACTGTGATCCTAAGTTTGGTACCATTCCTATTGTTCCCTCCCCATGCTTGGATTATAAACATGTCTGGCTACTCAGATCTCATTTAGTTTCAAGCCCCAGGTTATGACCATGGGGAATTCACAAATATGCCATTCTCTCTTCTCTCATCCATTTGTAGGCTGTTAGACACAATATTAGAGATTAAGGAAGGATTAAATATTTATCTCTAATCACCTTACCCTCACTTGAAGTGCTAAATGCACTCTTTCATGTATCGCAGGTATTAGATCCACCCTGTAAGACATTTTGGTATTAGCATCAATACTTCAGAAGATGATAATAGAACCTATCTAAGATTTAAGAGTATTGTAGTATGTGTAAAGCATTTACACAAGGAAAGCTCCAAATTAGCAATCATGCCTGAGTCTCCAGCATGTCAAAACCCTTCATTCCGGAAAAAAGGGGCTCCATTTCCAGCCTCAGAAAGCAGCTGGAGGAGATAAAATATAACAGCTGGCCGTCTATAGTACATACAAAATGAAGCTTGACCATTGGACATATGTTAAAATGAGTAAAAGTCTAAACTAACACCCCTAAGCTAACATTTAGAAATAGTGTAAGACAACAAGGGAAAATGTTCAACCATGTTCATAATAGCTAGAACCTGGAAAAAACCTAGATGTCGCTCAGTCGAAGAATGGATAAAGAAACTGTGGTACATTTACACTATGGAATACTACTCAGCTATTAAGAACAAGGAAATCCTGAAATTTGCAGGCAAATGGATAGAACTAGAAATGATCATCCTGAGTGAGTTAACCCAGACCCAGAAAGTTATACTTATAATAGGACACTAGCGCAACAGAGATGTCCCCTGAAAGTCTTCACTTAGCCAGAGATTGGGATAGATATTGGGACTTCCTATTGGGACTCTAGGTGAGAGAGGTAAGGAAGAATGGAGAAATGGAAGGATCCAGATGGTCCTAGAAACCTACAAGAAGACCATTAAGGCTGGTGGATCTGTACCCAGGCAGGTCAGCTCAATTGGACAATGCATGCAGTAAACCTAGAACCCCTATTCAGATCTAGCCAATGGACACCACATTCTCCACAATTGTGTGGAGAGTGGGCACTGACTTGGACATGAACTCTGCTGCCCCCTATTTGATCACTTCCCCTTGGTGGGGAGACCTGGTGACACTCAGAGGAAGAGTATGCAGGCTACCAGGAAGAGACCTGATAGGCTGTGATCTTAGAGTGGGGGACAAGGTCCCCTTCTGTCACCGACTCAGCAGAGGGGAATTGGATGAAGGAGGGAGGGAGGGGGAACAGGAAGATACAAGTGGGAGGATAACAAATTAGATGTAACCTGAATAAATTACTTAAATAAAAAATATTAAAAAGAAATAGTGTAAGAACTAAGAAAGCAATGTAAATGGTGCTTTTCCTGAAGTAAATGATTTTTGCCACCTGTTCTGTGCAATGGAGACAGAGCAGGGAAATAAAGGGATGTGTTGCTTACTCCTTCCCTCTCTTCATAACTGATTGTCTTCAGGTAGTATTCTAATACCTATAGGCAAGACCCCTGTGGAATGTCTTTACTCTCATAACTAACAGGAATAGACTGGCAAAGGAGTGTGTTTTAACAGCATATTTGTCTGAAACCTAACCTTCAAGAAAAAAAAAAAAGGACATTTCCTACCTTGGAAATGTTTACATGTCAGAAACTGGAAAGGATTATGACTCCTCATAGCACACACAAAGAACAAGCTGGTACTTTCTACTCACTGTCTTATCAAGATCCAAGAGAATCTATTCTTCTTATAAAATTAGAAGTTGGAGGCTTTGGAACAGAATTTTTTTTTTTGGTTTTTCTCAAGAATGATCTTAAACTTGTCTCCTAGAACTGTTTGTATTCTAATTTGTTTCAAAGACTAGTGTTGGTACTGGAGTTTTGAGGGGCCACCCATCCCCAATATACCAAGTGAATAGACAAGTTATCATAAAAAGCAGAGAAAGGAGATTCAGACGGTGTGGCCACATTGAGAAGAAGAACCCTCAAGCTTATCATTGGTGGACTGATATAAGATTGAAGTTTAAATAGAGAGCAAGAACTAGTCATAATTCAGCTGTCCTGGTCAAGGTGTGGTCCTGCCCATCATTAATCTACCATTGTCTCAACTCTTGTCTGTACTCCTAGGTGGTCTGATAAGTTGTCAGAATTGTGTGAACTCTCTTCCAGGAGGCAAGTCATTTCTCTGGCTTGCACCAGTGCCTCAGGCTTCCCTTTTCCCCAGCACAAAATTCCTGAGGAAATTTTCATTTGGGAGTCCATTGTTTTAATAGTCTGATGACCAAATGATTGGGCCTGTATCTTAAATAAATATAAACAGAGTACAAGTAGGATCCAAGATTACAAGGCATTTAGTTAGGTGACTGTAGATTAAGAAAAAAAAACCATTTCTCTATAATCTCTCAATTTCAGGTACGGTAGGATAGATTGGCACAAATGACCCCTCTTTGGTTGTTGGCTTTGAGACAGGGTCTCTCCATGAAAGTCAGGCTGGCTTCAAACTCATAATCTTCCTGCTTTAGCTTCCTAAAACCTTGAATTACAGGTAACCATCACCATTCCCAGCATACTTCAATCTCAGGTTTGAAATGTCAAATTTTAGAGATTAATGCTAACTATTATGAAGAGAAGTACAACACACACTTATATATGTATATATATGCATATCTATAATATTTATGTAGTCAAGAGACAAGTACATATAGACCAGTGTCTCACATAGCAGGTGTGTTGAAGTGTTGGATGATTCATTTGAACAGTACTTGATTAAAAATAGAATAAAGGTTAAAAAAGGTTGATTAGGCATTTTGTATGTGAAAACTCTGAACATTTTCTCTGAAGGCACCCTGTTTAGTCATCTAGTGGTTTGACCCTTAATTGTCTGTGGTCAACAAGATGCTCTGACGTTGGTGGTAAGGGATAGACATTTAAAAGTTGGAGTCAAGAAAAGCTCTTTTTGCTACAGAAGCTGTACTTCTGCAGAATGTCAACGAGCAATATAAAGCTTGGCAAATCTATAGAGCACAATGAAGAGAAACAAACATTTCTCAAAGCTAGTTTGAAAAATAGTTGTTAAAACTCAAACCATGAGAAAGACAGAATAGCCATGCTTAGAATCTTATAGACAGTTAGGGATTGCCGTGGTACAATTTGGAACACATGCATTCTTTAACAATGACAGTGTAGCCATGAAGATATGTGCTTGGTAATATGTCCTTCCAAACTTTGTGTTCTGATGCTTATATACTTGAAAAAATAAAGATATTTAACATATAAATCAAGTTATCACACAGAAAAAGAAGCCAGTGGCTAAGCCTGGTGATCAGAGTTCATGTGCTAGAAGAAGAGAGCTGACTCCCATGAGTTGTCTGCAGTGAACAAAAGTTCTGGGAAAGCACAGGGAAAGAAGGTGCACACCTTCAATCCCAGCCCACAGGAGGCAGAGCAGATGGATCTTTGTGAGTTCAAGGTCAGCTCGGACTACACGGCAAGTTCCAATCCAAGCAGAGCTACACAGTGAGCTGTCTCAACAAATAAAAATGTCTGAAAGAAATTGCACCCTCCACAAAGCCTATTTGTTAATTACACCTTCAGTTATTGTGGAGATTTTGGAAGGTTACAAGTCCAGTGCCAAAGTATCTTGGGCCATCCATAGTCCTCTTTAGAGACATTTACTACACCCCTCTGTGGCTGATCTAACATCTTTGTGACCATTCAGTAAATCCTTCGGGATGTACAAATGGACATCCAGCTCACACCAGCCAAAAGAGTAAGAATGCTATAAGGTAGCATCTGAGGCCAATAGCAGCTCTCCCTCGGCTTTACTTTATCCCGTCTATCTAATGTTTCCACCAATGTAGTCTGATTGAACCTTGACTTATGACATTTTTCATTCTCTTACTACAAGAAGTCCATCAAATGTTACCATACTGGGGCAGGAAATTTGGAGTAACCTAAAGCTGTGTTCCCAGGTCATGGCCACTTCTATTTTGCTCCAGAACAAGCATTTGAGGGAAGAGCTGTGTTTCTGTGGCAACATTTTTTTCATGCTCAACGTTAAGAACTCAAGAATGATCTCCTTTCACTAGAGGACTCACTTTACTGGAAATAAGGCAACAGAAACATGGGCCTCCTGTGTCCAAGCCTCCAACACTATCTTCCCAGGCAGATTTGCATGAGTTTTTCTAGGCTTTGTTACTGCTTTCCTTGAGCAGATTGATTAGGATCCTGCTGTAGATACCTTTTTGGTTTGGGTTTGGGATTGTCTTCAAGGCATTTGCTTTAAGGCGTCTCTTTGTCTTCCTTGAAAGTGTTTTGGTTTCTGACATGAAGAAACTTTTCTTTAAAAATCCAAACCACCTAATTTGTGTGAGCATGGATATAGCAGGAGATAGTACATATGACCTATGCGTGTAGGCCGGAAATAACAAAGCAAGACAACATAAAGGAGGAAAGGAGTGGATGGTCTATTTGAGGAGTTGAGTCTATAAGCTGTTACCACCAACTGTAACTGAGAACACCAAACAGTGCCACGTGGATCTTGCTTTGATCTCAACTCAGCTCCCTTGTTCAAGCTGTTACTGGAAAAGGAAGCCATGAAGGAAGCAAAGAACTGGGGAAGTGCTCCCAACGTTGTGACATTGTTCCTTTGGGAATACAGAAACTCGGAGGGAGGAAGTTACCTCATACCAGAGAGCAAACCAATCTGTGACCCTCCGAATGGGCAGAAATTCAAGAGCCTTAGAAACAAAGTTGATGAAAGGAGTTCATCCTGATTTACAAGCTTAGTACCCTTGTGTGCCACTTTTTACCCATTGAGAAAAGCAACTCTCTCTTTTTAGGGACCATGTGCTCTAAGGCAGTGCTGGTGCCCTCATTTTTGCCAGGGGTTGCAGGCTTAACCATGCCAAGCTGCTCTGTTTGCTTTCTTCCCTTCCCTCAAACCTGATCTGAAGTCTCCTGGGTTCTCTGAGAGAATCACAGTGGAGCGAGATAAAGAGGGAGTACTGTATGTACTTAGGAAGAGAAGATAAGATTAAACTTAGCACTATTTGACCTTCATCATGTGGCTGCCATCCCCAGGCATGTGCCAAAACAGCCTAGAAAGTGGGGCCTTGAATGTATATTCTACATCCCTTCACCATCTCCCAAGGAAGAAAGCCTAGGAGCCTCATATAAAAACCTTGGCCTATGTAAGGCCATGTTACCTAGAAATGGCAGGTATCTAGTCCCAGAGGAAGCAGGATTTTCAGTATCTTGCCCAAATAGTCTTGTCTTGCTGCACATATCTTCCTGGAACCCAGCAATTTGGGTTCAACTACTGTTGGAGTCACAAAAGAAGAAAGAGACAGAGCAGATCATGCCTTTGGCCTATAGCTGAGGAATGCACCAAAATGGAAAATAAGGTGAAGCTAAAGCACAAAAAAACTAGAATATGGTTTTCACTCTCCTTAATTTTCCCAGGCCAACACACAAGAAATAATACTGGAATATCGGGATGTCTAAGAATGAAGGCATCTCTCTCTTGGGAAAGTTAGAATCCCAGAAACTTATTGGCCACCAAAGCTGTCCCAAGCCAGTGGCTTTCACATTCTTATTTTATGAATTCAAAGAATGAAATTCATGGACAACAGAAGGTAAGGTTTAGAGAGAAATTTATTTTAAATTCATGAGTGAGAGAGAAGAGCACCTGTATAGCAAGAAGGTCCTACTAGTCTGGGCTTTAAAAGGACCTCTGACAGAAACTGGGATGAGGCATGGGAAGAAGATCCAGTGCTCTTATCTGATGAACCATCACTTCAGCCCCTTACATTTTTGCACACGCATGCATCCCAAGACACACCTGTATCAGTCAGAGGACAACTTGTAGAAATCTTTTTTCTCCTTCGATAATGTAGGTTTTATGGATTGAACTTAGGTTTTCAGCCTTGGTAACAAGCACCTTTACTCACTGAGCCATCTTGCCACCCTAATAAGTGGTATTTAATATACATTATTTCATGTTGTTTTTGTTAACACAAAGCATTTTGTTTTCTCACATTATTATTCTACCTTTTAAAGAATAAAATTGTATTTATCTTTAGTGTCTGTTTTGGGAGAAGGTTCTTTTCGATATTGTTCTAGTTTGGCTTCTGTTGCTATAATAAAACATAGACTAAAAGCAATTCGGGAAGGAATGAGTTTTTTACATCTTTTTTTTCTCCAAAATATTTTTTATTCATTTATTCTTGTTACATCTCAATGGTTATCCCATCTCTTGTATCCTCCCATTACTCCCTCCCTCCTGCTTTCCCCTTACTCCCCTTCCCTATGACTGTTCCTGAGGTGGACCTCCTCCCCCTGTATATGCTCATAGGGTATCAAGTCTCTTCTTGGTAGCCTGCTATCCTTCCTCTGAGTGCCACCAGGTCTCCTCCTCCAGGGGACATGGTCAAAGGTGAGGCACCAGAGTGAGAAAGTCATATCCCACTCTCCACTCAACTGTGGAGAATGTCCTGTCCATTGTCAGATTATTTTATCACAGCAACAGAAGTGAAATTAGAATATACTCTAGAACTAACATTTGACAGAGGCAATCCCACATCATTCCACTGGGAAGATACCCATGATACTTAAATTTGTAGATTTTAGGTATGCTCGACAGAAATTAACTTTGCAAAAAAGCAGTTTGTTCTTCAGCCCCAAATTGTATCGCTAGCTCTTAAATGCCTGGATACTAGCCAGGCCTCTCTGAGATAAGGACCTGAAACCATTTTTTTAAATGAGGAAGACAATGGAAGCTCAAAGTAATAGCTTCAAGTCATTAATATAGTCCAAAATCATCCCCCAAACATTAGCCCTTATACACACATATTTCAATTTAGACCTGCCAAGCCACGTTTGTAAATTTAGTTCAAAATGAACTCAAATACTTTAAAAGATCACCCAAACTGGCAAGGAGAAGGAAGGACAAAGCTTGAGGGGGGGGGCCACTGGTCAAGGAGAGCTTACGTGAAGACAGTCTTTGCTTCAATGGAGAGAGGTAGAAAGCAGCTGGTGCTGGGTGGTGTGGAAAGATTTTTTTTTTTTTACGTCCCTGAAATAAAGATTCCAGCAGCTGTGTGGGAGTATTCATTCTCTCTTCTGAGACTGGGATCCGACTGCTGGGAGTGACTGACATCCCAAAAGATTAGCATGCCAAAGTTGTTACCGGAAGACTTGGGGAGGTCAAAGTCTGGGTTCTAGCAGACCCGACAAGAGTAGCTCAGTCCTTCATCTCCAATTAAATCAACAAATAACAGGAAAACTAGGAAGAAGATTTATTCAATGTGCCCACATTGAAAATAGAGGAAAAAGAGGGGGTCCAGTGCCCCCAAAGTTCATCTTTGAGGTTCTAACTTAAGGCTTATGTTTAAATAAAGGGCAAGAGGACTACATTAATTACGTAGTCCTTGGCTGTAGTCTGCCCTACAAAGTGGTTCAGTAATCTTTGGGGGCCTTTGTGGAATCTTTTCTGGGATGCAATTCTTCCTCTAGTTGGTACCAGGACTTCAGCCTTCTTTCCCTGAGCATGAGATTGTTGGGGCAAGTTTAATTCTTTGGGGTATGTTGTTTCAATAAGCTGATATCAAAAGTGAGGAACACAAGCATCTCCTTTTTTAGAATACTTTTCTTCTGCCAAGATGGATACAGGGGAAGCTTCAGGTTCCTATCATAGCAATCTTTTTATTAAAAAATCAATACATCAGAAAAAAGACTTTCCTGTCCTTCTGTGATACAACCAGGGATCATCTGGGAAGAGAGTTTCACTGAACTATTTTCTACACTAACACAGACCCCTTTATTCCTTCTACCTCTTGGTCTGAATGTTGATGGGTCCATGCAAAAGTATCTTTTACTTGCCTGTTTCAGTTGTTATCTGGGGGGATTTTTTTTTAACCTCTGTCTGCTAACCTACACCTAGTCCTGGAAGCTTCTAGCCTCCATACAATCTAATCTAGGCCTAGAACGTTTTCAGTCTGAGACTTGCTGCTGAATGAGCTCACCCTTGTTCTTTCTAAGCTCTGGGCTGGCTAGTTCAACTCAGCTGTTCAGGCTCAAACTCTTCTCCCAGCTGGCTAATCTCGCTTCTCTCTGGGCACAGAATTGCTCTGATTGGCCTCAAACCAACTCCACCAATCTTCTCTAATCTTTTGGCTTCTTCTCATTTTCTGCCTCATTCCATCTTCACCTGAGTTCTCTCTCTACAACCCATCTCTCTATTATTGTCCTGGTAAAAACTGCCTCCTCTCTCTATAAAACTGCCTCTTAAGTAGCTTCCCTTTCCTCTCTTTTCTCGTGAGAGTTGGGCAAAGCCTATTCTGTCAAATCTTTCTCTGATTCATTACATTTTCTGCCACTCAATTAGACATCACTTTCAAGCATGGGGGCTTTCTTCTACAAACTAACTTTACCTTCATTTGGGATTAAAGGCATGTACCATCACACCTGGATCCAAACTTTTCTTTACTGGATACTTGCTCTATACCAGGCTGGCCTTGAACTCAGATCTGTTTGCCTCTGTCTCCTGGATTAAAAGTGTGTTTGTATCCTAGCCAGATTACACAAACCTAGAATATCTTTGGATGTGATCTCTTGCCAGCCAGATCACATAGACCTAGAAGGTCTTTGGATGTGATCTCTTGCCAGAACAGCCATGCTCTGAATTAACATTCTTTTATGGGTCCATACTGGGGCCTGGTCCTTTATTTAGCTTGATTGATGCCCCACTGATTTATTGTGGGCTTCTTGTCATATTGGGATTTCTCTTACTTTGGAGCATTTCTTAGGACTTTGCTTTGACTGAATTTGTCATTTTTCTCCTGCCACTCCTTCAATATATAATTTGGCACTTTTGTTTTTCTGTCTCTTTCTCTGTCATTTGAAACCTTAACACGCACCTGCATGCATGCGCGCACGCACACACTCACGCACACACACACACACACACACACACACACACACACACACACACCCCAGTATTGAAATTCTGTCAACATCTCTTCAGAAGGACCTCAATGATAACAGGGTCTTGTTACCTTCAACACAACATGGAGGTTTAAGAGAGAAGTCTCGAGGATGTTCAGTAGCCCATTCCTATGCTATATGTAATCTCAGTTGCTCACCCAGAAAGACACACTGAGAGTGATAATCCAATGTTATCAATTTCTCCACATTCCTATAAGATGCAAAAGGGGATAACTGACTGAGAAAATGGGGGAAAACCAAGTTTAGAATGACACCAAAGGGAGATTCTATAAATAATATGTAAATTTGATCCAAAACACAAAACTCATCAACCAGCAAAGATTGCAACTTTTGGGAGAACAGAGAACGACTGAAAAAAACAAAAACAAAAACAAAAACAAAAACCAGGAAACAGAAATTCAAGAAAAGAGGACATGGTTGGAGAAAATTGTCATACTAGTTTTATGTGGTAATTATGATAATGTGACGTGAAACATTTTGGAAATGTAAACTGTAGGGATGTCAAGTCTTCTTTTAATTACCTTTAAGACGTGCCCATCAAATTTCAATTAGAAGAAACTATAGGCTATCAATCGAGTGGGAGGAGAACCTAGTGGGGATCAATGGAGGAGAGAATGAAAGCTCCATGCCATCTGAGTTAAACCAGCATGGAGGTCAGCCAGCCACAGGGCAGGCAAGTAACCACGTGGCAGGGAGGGGAGCTTTACAGAAAGGAAAGGGGAGCCCTAGCTCAGAAAAGTGAGCAGTCTTAGAAGCTGCACCCTTGTGGTCTTGTGAGATACTGCACTCGACGGTAGGAATTCTGGGAAAGAAAAGTAAAATTATTCCACATATCTCCTTAGCTAGACTTTAGATGAACACACCTTCCCGAGTAGTATCTTATCTGAGTCTTTAACCATGCCAAATGGTATGCTAGAACCACTAGAGGGTTTGTATTGACCAGAGGAAATAGTTTTCTTTTATTGGCCCTTTACTGCTTTCTATGTTACAAATAAACAAAAAACAATTGGGGTATTCACATGACTAATTAGGCATTGAGAAAATTGGACTCTGAATTATTCATTATTGCAAAACCATTACGTAGATGCTAAAGAAATGACCAACCAGATGTCATTCAATTAAGTTTAGAGGTGAAAGTAAGGCCTTAAAGATAGCATTAAACCAAGACTCTCCTTTAAAGTACTCAAATTGTGTACTTTTTTTTTACTCAAGAGAAGAAAGGGAATGCATTAGGGCTTCTGACTCATGGAGAAAGGCACAGGTCCTGGGAGTATTTCAACCATCCTTAGACCCAGAAAGCTGAGGACATCCTCCCTGATGCTGGTCATCTCTGCAGCTGCTAATATTTGACAGATTCATTGCCAGGTCTCCTCTTTCCATTCATATATACCTTTAGCTAAATTTTCATCATAATCTCCAAATACTCAATAAACCACTTAACTTCTTGAAATATTTTGCTCTCTTATTCAAATAGTTTCAAATGTATATTACAACTTCCTTAATCCTGTACTACATTTCTCTTCTTAGATAAATAAGAGAATAAGCATGGCTTATTTAAATAAAATATATACTCTTAACTCTAGAGGAGACATTGTAAATACACACTGATAATCATAATTAATTCAGTCTTCTAATAATTCTTACTTATGGGATGATCAAGGACAATTTTGGAAGCTGGATATACAAGGAGCCCTAATTGTGATACCACAGTGTGTTCGTTTGCCAGGGTTTAAGTCTCTTCAGATGGATGAACTCAATAGCTAGAACTAGAACATTGTCATTTATCAAGTGGATAACAGTCACACAGTCTCTATGATGAATTGTAGAAGTAAAGGATTTCTCATTTCTCTCGGGTCAGCCTACTCAAAAACAGATCTCAGCATTGTGAGAGAAGCTATGCATTTCCCAAACAACACTCCATCATCAGCATCTTTGAACATTCTAGTAGGCTACTAAAGAAGCAAAATAACACAGCAAGTCAACCCGTAAGACAGGTCTCTAGTATGTAGAACTATATGTCCCAAAGTCTTTTCTGTTTCTCTTTTCTGTTTAATATGGAGATTCTATTGTTATCATTCTAAAGGTTCAATATGTTTTCAAAAGAAAAAATATGTGGCACAAAGAGTTGTAAACTGCATTCCCAAATAATCATTGTTTGTGACATAATGAAATTGCATCTTCTAATTTAACTTATTGAGCACCAGAGAAAAGAATCCTTTGGAGTAAATAATTTGTTTGGAAACATGCCTCAACAGTAGCTCACACTGTATATTCAAGGTACTCCATTTGTCCCTAATGCAATTTTACTACACTTCTTTTTATTATTAATTCTTGTTACATCTCAATGGTTATCCCATCCCTTGTATCCTCCCATTCTTCCTTCCCTCCCATTTTCCCCTTATTCCCCTCCCCTATGACTGTTCCTGAGGGGGATTTCCTCACCCTGTATATGCTCATAGGGTATCAAGTCTCTTCTTGGTAGCCTGCTATCCTTCCTCTGAGTGCCAACAGGTCTCCCCCTCCAGGGGACATGGTCAATTATGAGGCACCAGAGTTCATGTGAAAGTCATACTCCACTCTACACTCAACTGTGGAGAGTGTTCTGACCATTGGCTAGATCTGGGTAGGGGTTTAAAGTTTACAGCCTGTATTGTCCTTGGCTGGTGCCTTAGTTTGAGCAAGGATACTTCCTTTTTGCATATGGGTTATTTGAAACTTGGTGTTTATTTTCCCATTGCTCTATATTAGTTGAATTAACAAAAGCTGTTATAAAACTACAACCAGTTCACAAAATTCATACAAAGAACAGTTTTGTCCTTCTTGACCAATGAATTGAAGAGTTATCTTTTTCCCATGTACATATTTGTTTGTTTGTTTAATCACTTTACTGCTGATCCCAGCCCCTTCCCTCCTCTCCTCTCAGTCCCACTCTCATGTCCTTCTCTCCACTTCTCAGAGAAGGGGAGGCCCCAAGAAGTACCAACCCACCCTGGCACCTCATTCTCTCCCACTGAGGCCAGACAAGGGGATCCAAAGGCAGGCAGGCAACAGAGTCAAAGACAGCCCTTACTCCCATTGTTAGGGGACCCACATGTTGAACAAGTTGCACATCTGTGGTATATGTGTAGGGGGGTCTAGGTCTAGTCCATGCATGCACATTGGTTGGTGATTCAGTCTCTGTGAGCTCCCATGGGCTTAGGTTAATTTACTCTTTAGGTCTTCTTGTGGTGTCCTTGACCTTTCCAGCCTCCTCTGTCCTTCTTCCCATTCTTCCACAGAACTGCCCTAGCTTGGCCTATTGTTTGCTTGTGGGTCTCTGCATCTGTTTCCATCAGACACTGGATGAAGCCTCTCAGAAGTCAGTTTCACTCCTGCACAATTAGTGAGTATCCTATGACAATGGTTGTAGGATCATATGAGCTATCTCCATAAAGGAGAGGTATTATGCAGTATTATAAAGGAATTTTTGAAATGATGACTAAAACTTGAGAGTTATCTGTAAAATCTTTCTGCAATGAGCTCCCAGAAGATGAAGATGTAAATGAGTGAGAGATGAAAGTAGATACAGGACCTGGGGTGTGATTGTGGACACTGGGACACAAATTATCTTTTGAGTCTACAAGATTTAATTTGTATAGTACCGACAGAGAGAATATGGACAGAGAGTTCTAAAGGGAAAGAAAGAAGATTTTAAACCACCCGAAAGAATAATGAGGCCATCTTTAAGGCATGTGGAGAGAGCGTGGGAGAGTGGCTTGCACTGTTGGGAAATGAGGACTGAGTAGAGAGGAGATGGAGGAGATGAAGGAGGGGTACCTTAGGCGTATTCATTGAATGAGTTGGAAATGTGCCTCAGCCCTGTGATTCCTGAGGTCCCTAAGTTCCTTGGTGCCTGTCATTGTCCTAGAATCCAGACACCTAATGCCTTAGATTGAACAGTACTAACATTTGATAAAAACCAGGTAAATTAATTCAAACCCTTTCTATCCCTCTAAAAACATTGCTGTAAACTCTCAATATTTAGAAGATATTTCTTAAATATTTTTATGTACTATGATGTATGAAGTGAGAGAGAGAGGGGGGATATCTTAGAAATTGTGGGAGATATCTGAAATTTACCTTGGTATATTTTCTTAAATTATAAGAGGATAGATCTTGATCTCTTCAGCAGAGCTCCAAAGGATAATTATATTGTCCTTTTTGTTACTCATATCTTTGCTATGACTATTTGATTACTCATACCTCCCACTTTACTTGAACCAAGTCTTCATATTTGGAGAGATTAAAATTTTCGCTATCCTGTAAAAGGTTTCTTTCATTATCCAGTATAATTTAGATAAAGAAAAATTCCGAGTTTTGACTGGCAGTGCCTATTTTAAATCTCTCCCAAATAATTCCCTTTGTAGGTACTTCTATTTCAGATACAAAACCCATTAGTGTCTTCTGTTGAACACTGTGGTTTAGACATCATGTCTGAATAAGTGACTGATTATAGTTAGGACAATCAAAGAAACAGGAATATTGTGTTGATTAGCTTGCTGCTCTTCCTCCTTTGCATGAGCCACTTATTTAATGTGCTATGGAACTTGTTCCATTCTCAGATTTTGTGACAATTGATACCACCACCACCCCTGCAAGTGGCCTGGCCAGCATAGCTACCCAGCACTCCAAGCAGACCAGCTTTTATGGCTTTATCTGAGGAATTTACATAATTTTATAGAGCCGCCCTCTGGACCACCACAAGAGGGACTGCCCTCAGAGCCCCAACTGGGAACCTGAGACTAGTGCACCAAACACAAATGGTGCTCCAGTGACTACAACAATGGCTGTTGGACCAATATCACCCTAGCCAATCCCAGCCAATGGAACATAGTTAATTAGCTTGAGTGAACGTCAGAAGGATGCAACACTTGGAACCTTCAAAGGATAAACATAACTGGAGAAAAGCAACATGAAGTACAGTCCAAAGCAAGACTTGAAGAAGAGAACAGTGTAGCAGAAATCACAATGGTGAAGAGCCAGGGAAGAAACACAGACTCTCCAAATACAGTTAAAAATTGGGCCATTCAGTTTGCATACATCGTATCCCCACTCAAATCTTTTCATCCCCTACATCTATTTATTTTTCTAAATATACAAGGTCATCTTAGCCAGCCTGTTCTCACACTGTTCTTGTCTTATCATTGTTTTTCTGTTCTCTGTACTCCCTCTTCTTTTTCTATTCTCAGAGTACATGGGAAATACTGGTTTTCAGTGTCTCTGCAGTTCATCTTTCTGAGAAAGGAGACAGGGGCTGTGCTGATTGCATTTCTTTGCCCCTCTCTTCTCAGTCTGCTTTTAGTAAAAATGCCCACATCTCCCATACCTCCTTTTTGCCTTTTGCAGTTCCTTCCTTTCTGTCTTATCTATCAACCCAATCAATACTGATCACTAGTCCCACTGTGTAGTTTTATAATTTTGCTTTTAGGTTTTCTCTCCCTTGTCTTTCTATTCATGATCATAAAAAACCTAATATACTACTCTATACTGTGCTATTGGCAACCCTTTACTCCCTAAATAACTGATATTTAAGGCATGATTGTTTTATAACTGACTATTACCTTATTCATGTAGTTATGTTCACCCTTGAATAATGACTTGTTTTAAATGGTATTCAACTCTTTGAGAAAGATTATGAACAATGTAAACATGACCAATACAAGAAGAAAGATGAGATGACATAAGACAACAGAAATCCCACAACCAGTGATCTAGCTTCAAATGCACAAGTCACAACACGAAAATATAAGGAATATGAAAAACCAAGGTAACACATCTCAAAAATCTATAAATCCCAAAGGAATGGCTCACAATAAGTGACTCGGTGAAATTTCATATAAAGAATGAAAAATAATAATAATGGTAAATATGTTCAAATAAAAGAGATAAAGAAGACACTCTTGAATAAATGCCAAGAGAATGCAAAAAATCACCTGATGAAATAAAGAAAATAAGCAAGTCAATGCAAGATACAAAAATAATAATTCAGTAAAGAGGAATGCTGAGGGAAAACCAAACTGAAACAACGTTAGAAATTATAAATTTAACAAATCAAATCAAATCCCAGTAGGGAGTCACACCAATCTAATAGATGACAGGGAAAACAGAATATCAGACCTTGAAGACAAAATGGAAGACTTTATACATTCAGCCAAGAATGGTGATAAAAAATGTGCAAATGCTACATGCAAGATTTTTGGGACACAATGAAAAGAATAAGGCTAGAGATTGCAAGCATAGAAGAAAAACTCTATGCTGAGGGCATAGAAAATGTTTTTAAAGATTTATTTATTTGTATGGGTATTTTGTTTGCATTTATGTCTGCACACCAGAAGAGGATATTGGATCCTATGGAACTACAGTTAGAGGTGCTGTGAGTCACCACATGGGTGCTGAGATTTGAACTCTGAACCTCGCGAATAACATCCAGTGCTCTTAACTGCTGGCCCATTCCTTCAACACCAAAAGTATTTTCAATAAGTAAAGCCAAAAACTCTTCAAGTCCATGTATCAAAGGTATAAATAACAAGTAGACAAAACAAAAAAGAAAGTCCCCACATCATGACACAGCTAAAATACTAAATGTGAAGAAAAGAAAAAGTCCATTGGAAGCTATATGATAAAAACACTAAGGAACATATAAAATATGAAGGAAAGTCTTTCAAAATAACAACAGACTTCTCAATATAAACTTCAAAACCCCAAAGGACTTGGGATAATTTATTTTAAGTTCTAATAAACAACTGCCAACACAGACTACTATATGATGTTTCATAGTTGATGGAGAAAGAAAAACATTCCATGATAAAAACAGGCTAATAGAATTCATAATCTATAAGCTAGCCCAATACAGAATACTGAATACCAGAAGGAATTCTTTAGACTGAAAATAATGATAATCTCATACAACAACTCCAGTGAACAATCAATTATACTAGAACTCTTGTTATGCAAATGCAGATTAGTAAAATGCCAAAGATTACAAAATTATAAAAATGAACATAAACTTTTAACAATAATTCTGAACATTAATGGTCCCAATTCTAAAGTCGAAAGATATAGATTAACATAATTAAAAGGCAAAATCTTTCAGCTTGTTGTTTTAAAAAGACAACCAAACATCAAAACTACATACTACTTGTGGTAAAAGGATGCAAAAATATATTACAAGCAAAGGAAACCAGGAAACAAGTGGCTATCACCACCCTAATGTCTGACAGACTTAAAATCAAAGGTAATTAGAAAAAAAAAAGGTGGTCAGAAGAGTCTGAAAAGGTTACTTCATAATGACTATAGGTAGAAACCATTAAGAAAATGTTACCATCATAAGCAATATACAGTGAACACAAGTTACACAATTTTACAAAACAAGTACTACCAGATACAAAACCACAGACTACTCTCAATACAATGATAATTGGTGATTTTAATATCCCACTCACAGATAGAGAGGACATAAAGACAAAATAAATGAGAAATGGGGTCAAATTACATCATTGATGAAATGAACCTAAGAGACATCTACAGACTAGTCCATCCAAACACACACATTTTCAGCAGACAATAGAAATTACTCCAAAATCAATCACATATTGTAACACAAAACAAAGCCTCATAAATATATGAAAATTGAAATAGCTTACTGCAGTCTACCTGCATGCTATGAAATAAAGCAGAAAATCAATAGCAAGGAAAACTACAGAAAACACGTAGAATCATTGAGATTGTACGGCACACAATTGAATGATGAATGGGTCATTGAAGAAATCAAGAGAAACATCAGAAAATTTCTAGAATTAAAGAAAAAGAAAGTAAACATAACAAAACTTACAATAAAATGAAGGAAGTTCATAGCTCCAACTTCCTACATGGAATAAAAACCAAATAAGTAATTTAATGATACATTGTAAGACTTTGGAAGCACACACACACAAGCATACACACACATACACACACACACACACACACACACACACACACACACACACACACACACTCAAAAGCGTAGATGGAAAGACATAATTAGCAGCAGGACAGAAAACAATGAAGTAGAAACAACAAGTATACACAGAATCAATGAAACAGAGAGTTGGTTCTTTGAAAAGTTAAACAAAAAAATATATATATAGAAAAGACCTTAAAAACAAATGAACAAGAGATTTGACAATTATTAATAAAATGAAAAGGGAGATTACAACAGATACTAATGAAATCTAGAAAAACAACTCAGTAGGGCATATTTTAAAAACCTGTTGTTGGAGTGTCTTCCCTGCTGCGGCAAGCCAGAGCAGAGCTGGCACCTTGGTTTGGCTGTGGCTAAGAAAAAACTTAGTCTGCATGTACTGATTTACCCAGTGCAAGAATGACAAATGACAAAGATGTGCTTTGAGATGTGTGGTTTGGACCAATTCCAACTGCTTTACTCTCTATCAGGAGGAGATAACTGAAAGGGAAACAGAACCTTAGTATTTGTTTTTGCTAAGAGTCAGTTATTTGATGTTGGTGACTGAGAAGGTGAAAAGGCACTTTCAAAAGGTTATAAGACAAGAAGATGTTTAATGAGATATGGTTTGAATATGAAAGTTCGCCTTCAAATGCCACTATCCAATTAGTTTACTAGTTGATCTTGCATCAAGTTCAGCTCTTCTGTGGACCATCACAATACATTTCAAGAGTTTTCCAGAAAAGGACCTTCTACACTGTCCTTCCAAGGATGGGGTTGAAGTTCACTTTATGTCATGTATGGATGACATAATGTATGTATGTCATGATGGATGAGGAAGATTCCAAGAGAGATAGGAAATCACGCAGGGCTGACTGTGCACTGCTGCTTTGCTCTACTGCCATTAGTAAACCTCAGCTGAGACACAACAGGACCACTGGAGCCTCTTGTTGTCTTTAGTTAGGAGAATGGAACCATTGCTTGAATCTTCAAGAGAATTAGACTTAAGAAAGTAAAAGAGAAATTCTGTTATTAATAACTTGCAGTAATTTTTTGTAAAAGATTAAATTGCAGTAAACCTATCTTTCCTTCATGATAGTTTCCTGTTTCCAGTCCAGTCTATTGATATGCAAACAGTCTTGTGACTTTGATAATGAATAGTGAGATATTTTTAAATAAAGCCTCTAACTATGTTTTGTCATTTAATACCATACAGTTTGTCACTTTCAAGGACCTTGAAATGAACCTAGCCAAGGAAGTTAAAGTTGTCTACTACAAAACTGTTAAAACATGCAAAAAAGTACTTGAGGAAGACATTTGAAAACAAGAAGACCTGCTGTGCTCAGAAATGGGAAGAATTCACATTCAAAAATGGCCAACTTAGCAAAAACAATGTATAGATTTGACTCAATATTTATCTCAATGCTGTTATTCACAAAAAGAAAAACAATGTTAACATTCACACACGGTGGCTGAAGAAGTGAATCAGTCATTATAAGCACGTACTCTTCTTCTAGAAGAGCCAAATTCAGTTGCCAGCAATGATGTAGGTGGCTCACAACTGCCTGCAATTCTAGATCCAGTTTATCTGACTGTCCTGGCCCCTGTGGACACCTGCACTCACCTGTGCATACCCTACCACACACACATAGACACATGATTAAAAATATGAATAATGCTGTAAGTATCACCATACCTGATGTCAGGTTACACTATGGAGTCATAGTAATAAAAATGCATAGTACTAGCACACAGACATGTAGACTAATAGAATAAAATAGAATACTGAGATATAATCCAAGACGCTACAGCTGCTTGGTATTTAAAAAAAAACAAAAATAAACATTGGAGGAAGACATTAGTGTTAATTAATACCATAAACTGGTATGTACATGTAGAAGAATGAAATTACTTATTCATTCTAAAGACTAAGGAACCAGGCAGACTCTATAAAAAAGGAAAGGTAAGTGGACAACAAACAGCTTTAAAACTGTTCAATGTGATTAGCCATCAGGGAAATGCAAATCAAGGTTCCATCTTACCCAGAATGGATGTCATCAAGGAAACATAACAACAAATTCTGGTGAAATTTTAAGAAAAGGGAAGACTTATTCGCTATTGATAGGGATGTTAAGTGGTGCAGCCACTGTGGAAGTAACATAGTGGTTTCTAGAAGAAATAAAATGAAAACTAAAAGTAGAACGCTCCTATAATCAAGCTATATCACTCATCGGGCATATACAAAAAGGACTCTCCATCACTGAGGTGTTTGCATACCTGTGTATATTGCTCTAATCACAATAACAAGTAAATGGGATTGGCCTGGGCGTCCATCATGTGATGGTAGGATTTTCTTTCAGACATATAGAAAAGATACATTTTTGGGAAAAGAGATAGAACTGAAAAAAATACTTCATTAAATGAGGCATCCCAGGTCAAGAAGGAGAAATGATGCATGTTTTCCCTCATAAGCAAATCCCAGTTGGTAGTTTTAATATTCATTTATGTGGGAGTGAGTGTGCATGAGGCTCACAAACTATAAAGACACTTGGTAGAGGGAAAGAGAGAGGCTCTAAAGGACAGTAAAAATATGTTTGGTATAAAAGGAAAGAGCAAGGCTGGAGAGATGGCTCAGAGGTTAAACAGCACTGGCTGCTTTTGCAAAGGTCCTGAGTTCAATTCCCAGCAACCACATGGTAGCTCCCAACCATCTATAATGTGATCTAGTGCCCTTTCTGGACTGCAGATGTATACATAATAAGTAAATCTTTAAAATAAAAAGGAAAAAGCAGAATACTTTAAGGATTAAGACTGAATCAGGGAGAGGCAAGGAGGTTGTGGAGAGAAAGGGGTGAAGATAAGGATCAAGCAAAACTAAGAATATATGAAAAGCCCATAAGGAATTCTGACAATGAGAAACTTAACTAAAAAGTAAAACTAGAAAAGAAGCTATAGTTTATTAAATGAAAACCCCAGTACTAGGGACAGGCTACCTCCCTCTGAGTTATTAGTAAGAGTATATAGAGCCTCAAAAACAATATAAGCTTTTACCATGTGCATTGCTTGCCCACCAAAACTAGACAATAAGATCCATTTTTGAAGGCAATGCACACTTTGTGGTCACAGGACATAGAAAGACCAAGTTGAAATTTAAACGCCCTTTCCTCCTATGGGCTAGAGTATGCAGTACTGGTAGGTGCTTGGTAGGCTCTTCGGAGATAGTTGCCATCAAAAGTGTTTCCAATATGCTGTATTACTAATCAGCTAGTCATGTGCAATGGTGGCAAATCAGGAATGGAGATAACCAACTCCTGATCAGATTTGAATACGCTCTGCAGATGTGAACCACATCTCATTTTGTAATCCTGGTAAAAAGCCTATGTTAGAGGCTATCAGAGACCATATTGGAGAAGCTACTGATAATTGAACATGATATGCCTATCAAATCAAGTTCTTAAGACTTCATTGGTACTTATAGATGTTAGTGTTGCTGTCACCTTTGGCTAGAGAAGTTTCCTTCTAGTGTGGGTAATGGCAACTATAGAGTCTCGGGCCAAATTGCTGAAAACGAGATTGTTGAATGCTCAGGAACAAAGAGAACATCTCTATCACAACCCCCTAACCTCAAGGAACATCATGGGATAAGGGCTGGAAAGGACATAAGTGATAAAGGTAGCAGTGGAGTGAGGTGGAACATTGCCTTAGGAATGTGACATCCTTGTATCATTTTTTATCTCACGGCAGTTATTTACTGGCACAAAAGCTGCACCAGGGGGCCTCTCAAAAATCATGCCATAGGTGACAACTCATTCAACATACATTATTGCCAATTCACTAGTAACCAGTACAATTGCATTCCACATACTTTATGGGATGTTTATATTGCTCCATAATCTTTAAAGAATTAACTTTGTCTGAGCCTTTTCAGGTATTGTGGGCACACATGATGACACAGGTTTGGTTCCAGGCTCTGTAGAATGGACACAAAGACAACCCGATAGTTAAAGTATTACAGAAAAAACAGTGATATACTCTTTTCACCCACGTGGTATCAGGAGAGCTTGCCTAGGAGGGAGGTAATATTAAACATATTTTCTTGATAAGAAATTATTGAAAACAAGTTTCTGGCATGGAGCAAACACTGATTACATGTTTCTTTAAGAAATGAATGGGAGAGGAAGGTAGAGAGATGACCCAGCAGTTATGAGCACTAGCCACTCTTTCAGAGTACCTGAGTTCAATTCCCAGCACCCACATGGTGACTCTCAACTATCTGTTAATCCAGGTCCAGAAGATTCAATGCAATCTTCTGGCCTCCGCGGGGACCAGCACTCGATTAGCAGAGTCTGGATCTTTGAGTCTCTGTGTTCAAGGCCAGCCTGGTCTACATAGAGAGTTCCAGGACAGACAGAATTCCAAGGGAAGGAAGGAAGAAAAGAAGGAAGGCAGAAAGAAAGAAAGAAAGAAAGAAAGAAAGAAAGAAAGAAAGAAAGAAAGAAAGAAAGGCATGCCCATTGAGATGGTGAGATGACTCACTCTCTCTCACACACACACACACACACACACACACATGCGCGCGCGCGCACGCGCGTGCAAGAAGGGGGGCCAGGGGGGAACTTAATGGCTAACATTAGGGAAAAGTTAATGAATATAAAGAAATTTGCTTAAGAGCAGTGTTGGATTTGTGTTCAACCCAAGGATTGTTTGCTTCAACACAGTGCTGGTTGATCTTAATTGTCAGACAATCTTAGGCAAACTTCAGGCCTCAAAGGCACAAATTATTTCCAGAGATATTTCACTAGGGAAAGGAAATTCATCCTAAATGAGGGTGGCAGCATACTATGGGCTGTGGTCTTAAACTGAATAAAAATTGACAAAGGAAAATGCAAACTGAGTACCAGCATCCATCTCCCTCTGCTTCTTGACTAGAAACAACAGGACCAGCAACCTGACAAGCTGCCTGCCCCATCTGAGAAGCACATTAGCTGCCTCACCTTCACCACCATCACGACTTGTAATTTCCACCTGTGATCCAAACCAAAACCAAAACCAAAAAAGCTCGTTTTTCCTTAAGTAGCTCCTAGTCCCTTATCAGATATCTGGCCACAGCCATGAGAAAAGTAACTAATATAAAAAAGCGACACTGAAACACTCGACCTTGTGTTTCCTAGGCGTTTTAGAACTGCTTTCAGGATTTGTAGAAGGGATGTGGAGGGGTTTGGTGCATGTTAGAGAACCCCTCAAATTCTATAATAAGTAAAGTAGCATGGTTTTGGGGTTTGTTTCGGCTTTGTTTCTGGTTTTGTTTTTGTTTTTCTGAGGCATGGTTTTATGTAGTTCAGGCTGGCCTTGAACTTAATTGGCAATAATTATTCTGAACTTCTGATGTGCTAGCTCCTTCCTCCCGAGTGCTGGGATAGCAGGCAGGGTCTATGCGGTGCTAGGATGAAACTCAGGCCTTCATTTGTGTATGTGAGGCAAGCAAGCACTCTACTAGCGAAGCTACATCCTTGGCCCTATAAGCAGAGCTCAATGAAATCTGCTGGTGGGAGTGAGGAAGAACAGAATCATGTGAGGAAGGCTGTAGTAAAGACTGAAGTCACAGGGAAGGAAACAAGGAAGGACTTTAATGGAAATTGGCCGAGAGTGAGGACATTTGTGTTACATTGTGGTAAAGCTTCACTCAGCTCTGCAGAGCCTCGCTGTTTATCACAGAGCCTTGTTCTTCTCTGAGAAGGGGACCTTGGCTTTCTTCTTTATCTTTTTTTCTTTCAGATACCAAGCAAATGCCTAAGTATGCTTTTCCTGCCTCCCTGGGCGCTGCTTCTCCGAATTGCCGCCCCGCATTCTTCTGCCATGCAGCTGATTGCTGACCCCTATTGCAAGTGGTGTCTTTCTCTTTTTCAGCTCCGTCTCCCTCCTCCAGGCACCAGGCAAGATTTACAACGTTTCTGCCCTTTTGCTTTTCTCTTAGACTCTAATAAAATTGCCCTTGACCTTTCTTTTGAGTCTGTTAGAATACAATTTGTACTAACCAGACTAAGAACCCAAAAAGGAAACCTCAATGTCCCCAGGAAACACAAGAACCCCTGGTATACTTGTTCCTTACTTGCTAAGCTCAGTGCAGTTCTGTGTGTGCCATGATCAGGAGGCAGTTACTCACGACAGATTGCTTTTGGATTCTCTATTTTCCTGCTGTCAGCTCCAAAGGAAGCACTGAAAGGAAAGCTCCACCTTCTCGTGAGTTGTATTTGGTTTTGAGGCAGCCCCTTGCCACCTCATTTCTAGGCCATACAAGATTTTGAACAGCTTACTTTTTTTCAGAATTGAGTTTCTGAATTGAGGGAACAGTGAGAGAAATCCAAGCAAGGAGTTTCCAAGCCCACCCATTGGGTAAGGCATAGGATGACCCGAGAATATACTCCCAGTGTCTTTTATTTTTTGGCTGAAGGGTCTGCTCTTCTGGCCCTTGAGAAGCATTAGGAAGGTGGGCTCCAAGCCTTGCAGCTCAGAAGAGCTGGGAAATCCATGGTTCGTTGGTATTGTTAGAACGATGGCTGGCTCAGGAAGAATGTCATGTTCTGCTCTAAGACCTAATGGAAAGGACACTTTAACCCAGAACTGAGGGCTAGCCAGGCTGTGAACTGTGGAGCATAGCAGTGTGGCCAAGATGGCTGATTAATTAACTGCTCCTTGTCTACTCTTCTTGATATGAAATGTTCCTAGTTTAGGCCTGGCTCACTTCAAAAGCCTTTCTGTTAGTGGAGATAAGAATTTCTGAAAGGGTGAAATATGGAAAACTGAGAAGTCCTACAGTAAATTTAGTTTTTAGATGTTTTAATATTAAGGTTGGTTTGTTTTTTGTGTTGGGAGGTTTTGTTTTGTTTTGTTTGCTTTTGCTTTTATGTTTTTGGTTTGTTGTTGTTGTTGTTGTTGTTGTTGTTGTTGTTGTTGTTTTTGAGACAGGGTTTCTCTGTGTAGCCTTGGCTGTCCTGGACTCACTTTGTGGACAGACAGGCCTGGAACTCACAGAGATCCACATGCCTCTGCCTCCTAAGTGGTGGGATTACAGGTATGCACCAGCACGTCTGGCAGTATTAAGGTTTTAACTTCTTTTAAAGTTTTACTAGAAATACAAGTTGAAGAGACTGTAGCTAAAGTACAATAGTAAAGTGCTTGCCTAGAAATACAATCGGGTGCCTCTTATTTGAAATGCCAGTGACCAGAAGCATTTCTAGATTGGGACTGTTTTTCTTTTTTTTCTTTTTTTTTTTCCGAGACAAGGTTATCTCTGTGTAGTTTTGACTGTCCTAGACTTGCTTTGTAGACCCAGGCTGGCCTCAAACTCACAGCCATCTGCCTGCCTCTGCCTCTTGAGTACTGGGATTAAAGGCGTGTGCCACCACACCCGGTAGAACTGTTTTTCTAATTTGGTAATATTGCATATGTACAACAAGATATCTTGGTGAAGGGACATAGGTCTACACATGAAATATGTATGTTCCTAGTACACACGGCCTGAAGTTGACATTACACATTTTGATTGTACACAATAGGTCAGTTGTGGATTTTGCCACATGGGAGATTATATGGGTGATCAGAGAGTAATTTTTTTTTCTTTTGGAGCATTTCTGGATTTCAGAATGTCAAATGAAGGGATTTCTATTTGCCTATATGCTCTGTTTCTCAGCAAACATATAGCATACAGGCTATTATGGTCAAAGATTTTATAAGATAGTATTGAAAAATGTTGATACTGAAGACTTCATAGAAAATGAACATTTCTGTCTTGCAAATCTCAGATGTTCCTCCCTGCTTAGGTTTCCCCTTCTGTTAGCAATTGCTTTGTCAGTTTTCGGGCAATTCTGATGATAATCTTTTTTCTTTTAAAGATTTGTTTATTTATTATTATGTATACAGAGTTCTGCCTGGGTGTACACCTGCAGGCCAGAGGAAAGTATCATATCACATTATAGATGGTTGTGAGCCACCATGTGGTTGCTGGGAATTGAAGTCAGGACCTCTGGAAGAGCAGACAGTGCTCTTAACCGCTGAGCCATCTCTCCAGCCCCTCTGATGATAATCTTATGATGATAACACTTACGACTTACTTACACTGCTGTTCTTAACTCCACACTGTAAGTCATTTTTTGCAGGGCAGTTCAGCTTCTGAATTGTATCCTTTCCATCAGTAGCTGCATAGTCCATGAAAGACACATTCATTCTCCAAGGATACAAGCCTTGGAAGACAAATTTTCAGAAACTCTCGAAACAAATCGTCTTGTTCTCAAAACCAGATAGTACAGCTGCGTTTCGGATATAAGGAAGCAACCTTGATGTTAGGTGTTCGGTGTCCTCAGGATTTTACTGCAGAACCTGGGTGAGTCAAGGTATCTGTTTTTAGTGTCAGTGATCCTGAAGCAAGATACGCAAAGCTAAGTCAAAGAGACTTTTGATGAGTGATTCTTGATGTTTGTTTATACTTCCTCTTTAGTCATCTTAGGGGACTCGGACATCATGTAACAGTGGTTTTGCCTCCCAAATCTATTCTCTAGATATCTTACTATTAATGTGGGCCTCAGACCTTATTTCACCCAGCCTGAACAACGGGATGGTACAGTGTATTCTGGATTATTTCATGATTTGATGATAATACATATAAAGTAGAAATATCTTAGCCATCTTAGTGTAATCTCAATAAAGACAATGAGATGAATAAGTAAACCTTTTACATTAAATTCTAAGAGACTTTTAAAAAACATTATATTGTACTTATTTTTCATTTGTCTTTTGTTATGCTGATTTTCTATTTCTTTGCCACATAAATTAATTTAAATGTGCGTAAATTTGAAGGTTAGTCAATTTCACTGTAACAATTGTTGAGCAGCTATATACAACACATAAGTATCCAGAAACACTAAAACTTCTAAAGATGTAAAAAAAAAAAAAAAAAGACTTGGTTCTTTTAAAGCTTTTCTCACATTAGTGTTCATAATGATCCCTAACCACAATAAGAAAGCACCCTAAAAAAGTAATTAGAACTCCCCGTTTTCTCAATATCTTACATTAACTTGTTAGATACTATATAGGGCATTTGGCATTCAGAATAAAATCGAGACCTCACCACAGAAGTCAGTAGGTAAATGAGGGCAGTGTCTCTACACTGCTGCTCTGATCATATGCATTATACTTTGTGCAGCATCTAAGGCTTACTATGTGTTATTTCTGTTCTCTAAACTATCCTAACTAGGCTTTGGTCTAATTTCTATTATCTATGAAAGTCCCCTCTGAAAGATTGTATGCCTTGGGTTTGGCTTTTTTCCCCCTAAGAGTTAACATATGAAAGACTGCCAACCTGAACATTAAATGGCTGCCAATCTTTTGACGGTTATTGGGTCTCTGGGGGACTCTCTTCTGCAAGGAGACTTAATGTAGGGCTGACAGGACTCCAGGCAGTCCTTTGACAGTGACTTGTGAAAAGAGAAAACAGAGCTTATTCTAGCTTCTGGCTTGTCTTGCACTGTGATCTCTTTCAGCCACTTGCTTCTGCCAGTGTGGTGCTGGCCACCACAGGGTTCTCACCTTAGCCAAAACAATAGAAGCTACCTTTGATTTTCTGCTTACAATCCTGTGAGCTAAATAAACATATTTCCTTCACACACTCTCAGCTTGTCATTATTTCCATAGCAACTGAATAATGCAAACTGCAACAAGTTGGCCCCATGATGATGTGGGTGTGCAGAGCATCTTCAATGCTTCCTTTTCTGTGAGCGCCTTCCATGGTTGGCTGGGATTTCTTGTTCTTCTGCCTATTTCTCTCAACACACAGTTAATTTCATAAGCATTGAGAAATGAGTGCTTTCTCATTTCTTGATGCAGAGAATACTTCTGTGTCTGTATGTCTACTGGTATAAGGAATGGGAGTGCACCAGCTTGTGGGTTTACTTCATAGGAAAATAAAATACAATAAAAAATAATGCATCTATGTAATTTCCCTCACTGTCAAAAGTGGGTGAACCACCATAATAAAAGATATGAATTTACTCTCCTTCCTCTTCATTCTTTCTTTTGTAAATGTTATGTTATTTTAATTTTTTCTGAAATCTTTGGAACTTACTATTTTGGAATTAAATATTTGTTTAACATGTTCAAATGAACATATACATAGAAGGGCATTGTGTGCCATAATTTTAAAAATTCTTTTATAAATTAACATATAATTACAGACACATCCCCCCTTTTCCTTTCCAACCTCCAATCCACTCTCCTTGATCTCAAGCCTTCTTTCTTTTTTTATGCTTTTGAAATTTAAAAAGTAAAATAAAATTTATTTGTATTGGTGTTTTGTATGCATTCATGTATGTATGTTTGTGTACTATGTATGTCTGGTGCCCTAGAAGTGGTGTTATTGATGGTTATGACCCTCCATGTGGGTGCTAGGAACTGAATCTAGGTCCTTTTGAGGGGCATCTTAACTACCAAGCCATCTCTCCAGCAACCAGAACAAACAAAAATCCCAATTGGATATAGGACCTGATAACACTGAATTTCTGAAAGACTTGCTAGTTTAATACAAATAGAAAATGGCAGGTCTTTTTTATCTGCTAGACATTGGTCTTCTAGCTTATAATTGAGACTCTAAGAAAGACAACATCATCCATCCCCTTTGTATTTATCCAGTGTTATAGGGCAGCATCCAATAATGTACTGTTGCTGACATAATCTTCTGGAAGGTGATAGGCTACTGCTGGTACCATCATGTATAACCTGACACGTGAGGACTGAATTTAGTTACCGACACCCCACAATAACACATTCATATTACACAAAACAGCTAAAAAAAACAAACTCTCGGTGTAGATGTGGGAATATAGAGGAAAAGATGGAAACTCCTATTTACTTACCCATGTTCCTATGGTAAACTGGAGTTTTTCTTCAAAGAAAAGAGGAAAGGCACAAATGTCCTGTTCCATAAAACCAGGAACATATTTAAAAATTATATAGGCTATCAATATATTTACAGCAAAAACAAGAGCCACAAAAGAGAGAACACAAAAACTCTTAGAGCTGAAGGGAGTGGCAACTTCAA
The DNA here is from genome assembly GCF_964271855.1 of Acomys minous. Classification (NCBI taxonomy): domain Eukaryota; kingdom Metazoa; phylum Chordata; class Mammalia; order Rodentia; family Muridae; genus Acomys; species Acomys minous. Next base: position 106,237,737 of record NC_140488.1, on the reverse strand, counting down.
AACTTGATACACAGCATCTGATAGAAGGAAAAGTCAATTTGATGGTGTGTATCTGAGACTTACGTATAGCAAATAACTCATATGTGTTGGATTGAAATCACATTACTATTAAACATATTACTTGTCACTCCCTTAAGGTGAGCCACCAGAGGCATAGTGTATGTACCTAATGAATGCACATATCTATGTGACATATTTTGTTCTATAGGATGGAAAATCCAACAGGATGAAAAGAATGAAGCACCAACCAAGGACCACACATAGACTGGACCTAGGCCCCCTACACAGATGTAGCTGATGGGCAGCTCAGGCTTCATGTGGGTCCTCCAGTAAGGGGAGCAGGGGCTGTCTCTGACATGGTCCCTCTTGCCAGCTTTTCAATTACTCTCCCTGGCAGGACTACCTTGTCAGGCCACAGGGAAAGAGGACATACTCAGGCCTCATGAGCCAAGGGGGATAGGATGGGGGCTCTCCTTTCCTGAGGAATAAGGAGAGGGAAAGAGGGAGGGGTTGAAAGGTAAGGAGGGATGCAGCTAAGTCCAGAATGTAAAGTGAATAAATAGTTTAAATCAGTAATACTATGTCATTAAGACTTATTGATATATCAGCTACATTTCATCCTAGACCTTTCCAATAAGCTTATCAAATTAACTCTTTTTACCTCCAAGCAAAAGCCTTTAGAGCTGACCAAATCCTTTTTTTAAAACATTACTTTCTCTTTTTTAATTTTAATTTTATTAATTTATCCAGATTACAGCTAAATTATTATCCCATCACTTGTATCCTCCTATTCCTCCCTCCCTCGGGCTTTCACCCTATTTCCCTCCCCTAAGTCTATGACTGAGGGGGACCTCCTCCTCCACTATATGATCATAGGCTATCAAGTCTCATCTTGGTAGCCTGCTTATTCTTTCTTTGAGTACCATCAGGGCTCCCCTCCAAGGGGAGGTGGTAGAGCGGAACAAATCTTGAATGAGAGCTTCATCATAAAAAACAAATACTGTGGTGAATATATGTAGCCAACTATGAAGACATATATACATAGAAATATATACTTATTATGTATATACATTTCATATATAAATTTTCTATTTATTATATGTTTAAAAGGATGTGTGTGTGTGTGTGTGTGTGTGTGTGTGTGTGTGTGGTCTAGCACAGTCTTTCTGATGTTATAGATACATGTAAGCAATGTTTTTAACAGGCCTTTAATGCATCACTTTGGTTTATATTACATTCGTTTTGTTTTTGTTTTTTTTCCGTATGTGTAGGGAGAATGCATGTTTGCCATGGTGCATGTGTGAACATAGAGAACAACTTGTAGAAATAATTTTTCTTCAAGAATGTGATTCCAGAGATCAAACTTGTTTTGTCAAGGTTGGCAGAGCTCATCTTTAGTTGCTGAGCCATCTCACAAGCCCTGTGAATTTATTTATTTTTCTGGTTTCCTTGTTTATATTTTTCTCATTTTGTGAGCCTGAGGTTTGGTCTTAGACATTTTTTTACTAATTTATTCTTTCATATATTACATCCCCACTACAGTTTCCCCTCCCTTGTCTCTTCCCAGTCCCTCCCTTCCCACCTCCTCCCTCCCATCTACTCCTCCTTTCCCTTCAGCAAAGGGCAGGCCTCCCAGGGACATCAACCAAACATGGCATATCAAGTTCAAATAAGATTAGGTACCTCCCCTCCTATTAAGGCTGGACGAGGCAACCCACTAAGAGGCCAATGGTCTCAAAAGCAGGCAAAGTTAGAGACAGCATCCACGCCCTCTGTTAGGGGGTCCCACAAAAACACCAAGCTACATAACAGTAAAATACATGTAGAGTGCCTTGGTTAGACCCATGCAGGCTCCCTGACTGTCAATTCAGGGTCAGTGAGCCCCTATGAGTCCAGGTTTGTTGATTCTGTGGGTTTTCTTGTGGTGCCTTTGACTCCACTGGCTCCTCCAATCATTCCTCCCGCTCTTCTACAGGATTCCTCCCCCCCCCCTCCACCTAATGTTTGGCTGTCGGACTGGCTGAACCACAGTGACTGGTTCAGTTTGAGAGCCATGCCAGAAGAGGGAGCCCACCCCTGACCCTGCCTGGAGGATCAGAAACCAGATACCAGACACTGAATGGCCCAGAGACTTAGGATAGAAAAAAAGGGGGGGGGGGAGTCAATGAAATGATTTCTAATGATATTCTTCTATACTCGTAGATTGGTGCCTAGCCCAATTATGATCAGAGAGTCGTCATTCAGAAACTCATGGAAACAGATGATATTAGACTTTTGTAAATGCTGTAGAAGCACTCTACCACTAGCTACACCTAATCTCCATTACTTTCTTTATGAAAAGGGGCCTTGCCTTGTAGTCTGGATATATTCTTCTTCTGTTCCTTGTGCTTTGGCATCAAGCACAAAAAAGTTTTGCCTAAGTCAAAAACACAAAAGACGTTTTCTTCTTTTTTTATAAATTATTTATCACATTTCCCCTACTGTGTACTTGATTCATTTTGATTTAATTTCTGGTTGTAGTAGGAAGAGGTATCGAACATTGTTTTCTATGTGTATGTCCAGTTGCTTCGTAATGTGTGTTGAGCTTATTTATATATTTCATGTGCTTGTTTGTGTTTTCTTTGAAGTCATTGATAAAGTTTACAAGTAAAGTTTTGAGTTCCTCATCTGCCATTTTAGAATGTTGTATCTTTAGATTTGATGGTTAAAGACATATGTTCTTTTGGAGGAGTTGTTTAGCTTTGGTTTTCATGTTTCTGTGCTATGATTTGCATGTCTGTTGAGATGACTCTCTCTTTTGGTGTTATTTTGTAATCTTTTTAGTGAGCATTACACTATGGTACCACTCAGAGAGGAGAATACGCACTAGTGTGGAGCCATCAGCCTTTGCTATGGTTAACCTGCTTCTTAAGAACAAGGGCAGAGCCACCAACCGAGAAGCCCTGTCTAAGTCTCTGGTTGCCTCTCTTTGAGTCCATCCCAGCTCTATCCATTCCTGCCTTCTTGTGGCCATTTCCCATGTAGAGTCTGTGGTCACTTGAGTCTAGGATCCCGGACTTGGAATTATTCTTGGTTCTTGGTTCTTTTAGGTTCCTCTCAAATTGTCACATGGCCACATGGTCATAGTCCTCCAGACATGGGGCATGTCAAAATGTATTTACTCTTCACTGCTGCCCTATACCAGAGAATTCACTATTTCATCAAAAACCTCGAATGAATTTCTGGAGTCCTGTAATGATAGGCTAATCCTGTACACAATCCTGTCATTTTTCTTTAATCATGCCACTGGCTTACCTTATGGATGAGGATTGTGTCTTTGCTTCCTCAACTTAAGAGTCACGTGTTAAGAGCCCCTGCCTTGTGATTTCTACTTTTTCTCTCTGCAATAGATCCCACTCTTTGTTATCCCAACATGGGCCATGACATATGGAGTCGTCTCAAAGCCTGCCATTTACTCTAGAACTAACCTATCTCTCTAAAAGTATTAAACAATGTATTATTAAATGTATTGATAATAATAGATCTCTTGGACTTATTTCTGCCATGTAACTTAAATTTTGTCTTATGTTCAACATCCCCTAAGCCTTGACACAATACTCCAATAACTACCAATCTATCCATTGTTTCCATGATGTCTGCTGTGTTAGATTCCACATTTTAGTTAAAATATGAAGCATTTGTGTCTTAGTTAGGGTTTCTATTGCTGTGAAGAGACACCATGACCATGGCAACTCTTATAAAGGAAACTACTTAGTTGAGGCTGGCTTACAGTTTTGGAGGTTAAATCCATTATCATCATGGCAAAAAGCATGACAGTGTGCAGGCAGACATGGTGCTGGAGGACCCTAGAGTTCTACATCTTGTTCTGCAGACAGCAGGGAGATACTGTGTGACACACTGAGCATAGCTTGAGCATAGAGACTTCAAAGCCCACCCTCATAGTGACACATTTCCTCCAACAAGAGCATACCTCCTACTAGTGACACTCCCTATGGGCCAAGCATGCACACTTATGAGTCTATAGGGCCAATCCTAGCCAAACTACCACAATTTATCTTTGTAGGTACCTGACTAAGTTAAGTTAACAAAACATTGTCCAGTTTCTTCCTCATTTTCAGAGTGACAGAAATCCCCTTTTATAAAATTTACCTTTGTCCTTCATCACCCAAGGAGACCATAAGGCTCTAACTGAGCTTTCTCTCACTGAAAAAAGCAGAAACAATCATGTTCAACATACTTATTTTCTGTATTTCACAAACACTCATTTTCATTGGTTTTTATGTCCACAATCTCAGGAATCATTGTTTTATATAAACTGATGATCTGTATCTGATTAGGATGTAAAATACTGGTCTGGAGAGATGGCTTGGAGGTTAAGAGCACTGTGACTGGTCTTCCAAAGGTTCTGAGTTCAATTCCCCAGCAACCACATAGTGGCTCACAACTATCTATAATGAGATCTGGTGCCCTCTTCTGGCCTGCAGGTGTACATGCAGGCAGAACACTGTATACATAATCAAATAAATCATTTTTTAAAAAAGAATGTGAAATGCTAACTTTTTCTTCTGTTGAATTCAGAGATACCATCTCTTAGAGCTGGAATTCCTTTTCTATGGAATATTGGCCATCTATATTTAGCAACATTTTTATTAAAGCTTGAAAAAAGAAAATTGGAACTCAGATTTGTAGCCGACTGTAGAAAAAGATCTCCTGCCTCTCAGAAAGAGAGATTTGAGAAAGGCAGTTTCTGTTTTTTCTTTCTGGCATTGTTGTGCCTGGATTTGAAGCCTGAAAGTTGCTATAAACATAAGAATTCTGGACACACTATTCCCTGCAGTAAAAATACTTAAAGTCCACAAACTAGGCCTCTACTCTGGACTGTGTGTATGAATGTAGGCATTCCTTCTGCAAATTACACTTCCTCTGGACCTTCAGTATGCATTTACTCTGCTGTTGCTGTTTCCCAAAGATTAGTTGGGAAGAAAATATTTTATATTATGACTTCAATTGTGCAGAAATCACAATAAGCTCTTTGTTAACTATTAACAATGTCAATGTCTCCACTTGTGTGGTTACTGTATAATGAAACGGAATGATACATAACCAGGTACCTGAAAACCACAGTACAAGACTGCATTTTCTGAAACTGTCCATAACACTATCTTTCATGTCTCATGCTGTTATGCAAGGTGTCACCTCCCACGCCAAGAGATCCAGTTTAATTACCCATTTGAATCTGAAAGGCTTATGACTCAACTCCTAATCAATAGAGTATGGCGGAAGTGACTCAACATGAGTTCTGTGTGTTGGTCATAGAAAGTGATGTGACATCCACCTTGTTTACAAAAAGTGCTCCTTGGAGCCTGAGTCATCAACTGTGGAGCCGGACTGCTGTGCAGCCTACCAGAGGTACCCTGAAACTCCAAATATCAGACCTCTCAATATTGCCTGCAGGGATGTTAGTGAATGCCCCTTCTGTGGACCCAACCCTCAGACAAATAGGCTTTTCCAACTGACGTCACAGAAGGGATGAGAACAAACCACATCTGTTGGGTCCTTGCTGAATTCCTGACTTTGAAATTGCATGCTCAGAGTAAATGTTTGCCATTTGTATGTACTGTTTGTGGAGGTCTGTTATTCAGACAAGAATATGAACATATGGCTTAACCACCACTCTAGTCACAAAGATATCCTTCTATAATATAACCAAATCAGGTATTGATGGTTAAATTACATTGATGGATTTCCTTTAGTTTATTTCCAGCATGTACACTACACTACACAACACACACACACACACACACACACACACACACACACACACACTACATATTATGTTAGTTACCTTTCTGTTGCTGTGATAAAATGCAATGACCAAAGGAAATTTAAGACCATTTTAGTTTATGGTTCCAGTGGACAGGAGCAGGGAGCTGAGAAATCACATCTCTGCTGTACACACAGGAAGCAAATGCATCAAACTGGAAGTGAGCCCAGGTTGGACCCTTTTAGGGTCTTCCCCCAGTAGTGTAACTCCTCCAGCAGAGCTTTCCATCCCAGAAGTTCTATAACCTCTGCAAACAGTGCTACCAGCTGGGGAACCAAGTGCTCCATACACAGGCTTCTGTGAATGTTTTTTATTCAAATTCACCACCTCTATAAGCAAGGTCCTTTGTATCAGTGTAAGGAGGGCCTTTTGGAACGTCAAATCCGTAGAACTCCGAAACCAGATAATTAGCAGAAATAGTAGTTATCAAAGGGCATTACATTTGCTCTCAATAAAATCATTCCTAGAGCCCTTGTTCCCATTGCAAAAGCACTCATAACTACCTTTTCAAAGACCCTGCTGCCAAATTTATCCAACAACCAAACCTTCCCACAGACAGGCTAGGATTCCATTCTATCTACATCAGTGTTTTTCAGCCTTCCTAATGTTGCGACCCTTTAATACAGTTCCTTTATGTGGTGACCCAACCATAAACTGATTTTTGTTGCTACTTCATAGCTGTAATTTTGCTACTGTTATGAGTTTTAATGTACATGGTATTTGGGAATGGAGGTTTGTAGAGGGGGACGCGACCCACAGGTTGAAAACCACTGATCTGCAGACGGCTCCATGGTGGTTGCACTTTAGGTTTTGAAAGAGTAAGTTCATTAAGCATGTAACAAGCAAAAGGTAAAGAACAAATAGCAAGTAGTAGATAGCATCATCTAATTAGGTGATAATATCCAACAGAGTTCCCAATTGAGAGTCCCAGGTGGACAGAGTGCTTTCTCTTGCATGAGGCATCTAAGCAAAAAAAAGCAAATAGAAAGCAGCAGCTAGAGAGCAAAACATCAAATTGAATGTTTACAGTACCTAGCAGGAGTGACCTGGGGCATCCTAATGAAATAGCCTTTCTGGACTTCCTGACTGAGCGGTTTCTAGAACAGAACATTCTCTCCATAGATTTGACAGTAACCATGGGCAATTCCTCATAGAACCACCTCTGCCTCGGTGCCCCAGATGGAGGGATGAATGTGGGCTGAAGACTGATTGTCATCCATAGCATCTGGGCATCCACTGTTTTTCCATGCTAATCCTGACATGCACCACTGGGCTCATGTTTGTTGTACAGAGGTAACATCTGGCAGGGTGAAGTACGGGGCCCATCTCAGTGGGCTCGAGACACAAGCAGTGACACGGACTGACAGGATGGGAAACAAGCGGAATGATTTCTATTTGCTTAGTGGGATGGGCAATGAGCTTAGAGCCGAGCCCCATTGCTGGGAAGCAAGAAACAGTTATTACACTGGGGCCATGTTTTCCCCCTTCTCTCAGGAGTTCTTTGCTCTCCACTTTCCGATGTTTATGCTTCCTCACTCCTGCTTTGTCATACCCCTACCACTCTAAAGCCCTCCTTGTTAATTTACAGCCAGCATTCCTTTCCTTGGGGATATGGATTCAATTTCCCAGGTTTAATAAGACATTCAATTGTGCGTGGGAGTCCAAAGGAAAAAAAAATACCCACTCATTTGCACCTTTTGCCTAAATGATGATCAAAACAAAACAAAAAAAGAAAGTCATTTATACAAGCAAGCTGCTCCTCTGAACCTAGCAATCTAATAGCTAAGGACCTTGCTTTAGAGCCTCTTAGCAAAGGGCCTTGTTCCACGGAGGAACAAGCAAAACCCTCAGCTATGCTCTTAGCGGAAAGCTGGCATGGCAATACTGTGGAATTTAATCTCATGAGACAGGCGGTGATAGTGACAGGTTCAATTACTGGCTGGAGAGAGAGTAAGCTATGAAGAATTGGGGAATGAAATCAGTGTTTTGCTTGGTTTATGATCCTGGGATAGAGAGCTCCAATCTCTCATATCTCCTTGAGGATTTGAAATGGAAACAAATATCTTTCTCTCTCTATTCCTGACACCCTTGTAGATGGCTTTCTGCTTAATACCATCAAAAAAATATTCTCTCTCTGCCTCTAGTTGCCTTGACTACACTTTATGATCCATCCTTAAGAACTAGAGTAAATTTGATCCTGAGAAGACAAAAATAAAAAAAAAACAAATAAAAAGTGTCCTTGAAGCCTTCCCTAACATTTTCAAAGTAAGATTTATTTACTTCATGTGTGTGAGTGTTTTGACTTGCATGCATGTGTGTGAACCACGTGTATGCCCAGTGCCCGTGGAGTTTAGAAGAGGATGTCAGATGTCCTTGGATTGGAGTCATGTGTGGCTATAAATCACCACGTAGGTGATGGCAACTGGACACTGCTCCTCCACAAGAGCAATGAATGCCCCTGACAGCATGCTTGCTGAGCTCTAGGTCTAAGTGATGGGAGATATGGATTGGACAGTGACACCAAGTGTTCCTCAGTGGTAATGACAGCAGCAGATCTTTAGATTTTGGATCCCCTGCTACCAATTGCCTCTGTCATGTCCTTTCCTCATACTTTCTGGCCCCCGAGTGCTCCTTCCCTATCCTCTGGCTTCCAAATTCTACTACTTGGACAGGTGGGCCCAGAACCACCATTAATTCACAGTCCATTGGAAGGTTCCCAATCACTTTGACCCATGCCTCAATACTGTCTGTGTTCCTTACTCTGTCCATGGCACCTGAAGTTTGCTAATGTAGTGACTACCACTGTTCACTTCCTTTGCAGCTGCTGAGAAGGCTCTGGGTCTGTATCAAAATGACTGGCTGCTTATTAAATGATGTAGAGATCCTTCCACTGACTATCAAAACAGTCTATCAAAGTTGTCTGTGCTCCCAAAAGGCAGCCATGCTCAATAATGTACTGTACTATATAAAATTATTAGTATCTCCAAAGAACTCATCCTTGTCTACAGCCAATTATACAGAAATACAGTAACCAAACCAGTGAGACTTGGGCAAGACCTGAGGGCTCATGGAACCAAGGGGACACCTGGGTTGGAAGGAGTGAATGGGAGGAGCCAGGAAAAACTCCTGTATCTTTCTGCAAAATGGATTCATTTTTGATAACACTTTTGTTATATCATTAGTGGTTTTCCTTTTAATTAAATGCGGTTGAGCCAGGCATGGTGGTGCACGCCTTTAATCCCAGCACTTGGAGGCAGAGGCAGGTGGATCTCTGGGAGTTCAAGGCCAGCCTGGTCTACAAAGCAAGTCCAGGACAGCCAAAGCTACACAGAGAAACCTTGTTTCGAAAACAAAACAAAAACAAAACAAAACAAAGCTAACTAAGTCCAGTTAAATATAAATGTGCTTTCTATGATTTCAAAATTAATATTCATAGGCTCATCAAATGGCTTAGGGGATAAAGGAGCCTGCTGCCAAGTCTGGCAACCTGAGTTCGATGCCCAGTACCTACATGGTGGAAAGAGAGAACTAATTCTTACAAGTTGTCCTCTGATTGTCAGATGCAAATAGTGTCATGCAGACAAACACACACACACACACACACACACACACACACACACACACACACACACACACGGAATAAGTAAAGTAAATAAAATGTAAGAAGGGCCAAAGAGACGGTTCAACCAGTGAAAGGATTTGCTGTGAGAACCTGAATCACCTGAGTTCCATCCCTAGAACCCACAGTGGAAGGAGAGAGCAGAGTTACGCAAGGTGTCTTCTGATCTCCATACACCTGTGCACCCACAGCCACAGCTCCCTAAAAAATAAATAAACTGTAATAGAAGCACCATGACCACATAACATGTAATAAAAAATGTAATTAATGTTCATATGATTTTCCCATTGTTTTTATTTCATTCTATAAAGTTAAGATATATTTTATAATGGGCTTACCAATATCTGCCTTTTAAATTGTTTTTATTGGCTACCAAGAAGAGACTTGATACCCTATGAGCATATACAGGGGGAGGAGGTCCCCCTCAGTCACAGTCATAGGAGAGGGGAGTAGGGGGAAAATGGGAGGGAGGGAGGAATGGGAGGATACAAGGGAGGGGATAACCATTGAGATGTAATATGAATGAATTATATTTTTTAAAAAAACTAGAACAGTAGGTAGCCTTTGAAAAATAAATTAACTTCTTATTTTAAAATTGTTTTTATTTACTTTTTAACTTTTTATTGATTCTCTGTGAGTTTCATGTAGGCTCAATTTTCTTAACAAAGATATTTTATTATGAACTTATTAACTGAGCATACGTCACTTATAACCTGACTAACCAAAACAATAGGAAATGAGGACTAACGGACACAATAACAAAACCTTAAGGATATCAGTTCCGGGGAGCGATTCTCCTGGCACAATCAGCAGGATTTCTTCTGCTGGAACCTAGAGTAACCAGAACCCAGAACCTCTGCAGGGGCCAGAGCCTCGAAGTCTTCCCTTGAGCGGTTCTCTCTAGGAGCATCTCGAAGTAGAGCGATGAACAGTCAAAAGTATCCCAAGTCTCCAAAGGCCCCGCCTCCAGTTCTGGGCTCATTTATGTATCTCCTCCCAGAGTCTGTTCACGGATCTTTTCAGGTGGCAACAATCAAGCTCCCACATGAGGTGATTGGTCTTCTAGTGGATTAACCTCACCTGTTCTCTCACAAGACTGTTCCCCATCCCACACTTGGGATCATAACAAAAACAGGTTTATCTCTCTTTCAGTTTCACATCATCCACCCCAGTCCCACTTATCTCCCCATCCCCCCCCCCCATATCCACTCCTCACTCCCACAATCTTCCCCCAAGGGAAAAAAAACCCAAACAAACAAACAAAAACCCACCACCAACAATAGCAAAAACCCAAAGCATAGAAAAGCATCTCATTGTGGAAGCTGCAGCATGCTACAGTGTGTGCCACAGTACACCCCTCTGTCCACACATCTTCACCTTCAAATGTTCATTGCGATGAGTCATTGCTCTGGCTTGAAGTCTCTGGCTTCTGTGACACCATCAATATTGGATCCTCGCTGGGACTCTTCCCAGTTATCCTGTTGTTGCCCTGTGTTGTGGAGATCCTGCAGCTTTGGATCAGTGCTGGACTGGCCCTTTTAAGTTTCCCAACAGTTTGAAGACAATATAGATTTGGGGGTGGGCCAACTCAGAACCCTGGATCTGGGCCTGGTTGGTACCTGAGCTGGTCAGCATGCCTGTTCTCCCTGATCAACACCATCAAGGCTAACTTTCCAGTACTTCTTCAGCTAGGCCACCCAATGCCGCCACTGGCAAAGGCAGAGTCAGCTCTCTTGCTGTTATGGCCTCTGGGCTGACTCACCAGCACCCACACCTCCAAAGTCAGCTGCACTGTACTGCCCACTCAAGGTCCAAGGCCCAGTCTTCCAAGTCCTGCAGCCTACAAGAAGCTAGGCCACCTCTCCCTGTGTCACGCCATCAGGGCCAGCTTCACTGCGTTGCCCAGGCAAGGCGCAGGGCCCACCCTCCAGAATGCTACAGTCAGGGAAGGGATAGGATAGCTCTCCTACTCTCATGCCCTCGAGGCCACTCTTGAGACTACCGAGACTACCGCAGGTAGTGTGGGGGAAAAGGGGGGGGGAAGACATCACTTCCCCACCCACACCACCTCACAGTAGATGTGTGGAGGGGTCGCTCTCCTGAGTTCTCACCCTCGGGGCTAGCCCACCCGCATCCCTTCAACCAGAGCCACCTCTACTGTGCTACGCAGACAAGGAGGCAGTGCCCACTCTCCTGCAGTCCTGAGTGCTCCAACCAGTGAGGGGCGGGGCCAGTTCTTCACAGACCCTGAACATCCACGGGACTACGGATATCCCCTTGTTCTCTCTAACGGTAATAAGAGAGAGCCACAGACTTCAACACCCAGACATGGCCCTCAACAGCAGCTCAGGCTGGGACCATGGCTCCAGGTAGGGTTGGCCATCCCAGCAGGCTACTCCTCCCCACCCTTAAATCTCCAGTTCCATCTCTCTTGATAATGCTCCAGCTTCTCCACTTCTCCTTCTCCCCCATGTACTCGCATATTGTGGTGTCTCCTGCTGCGGGCAGCTGGTGGACCTCTGGGTGACATCCTCGGGCAAGCAAGCGAATGCAGATGGCCCACCTGGCTGTGGGCCAGAGGGCAGGTCTGTGGGTGGCATGGCTGTCTGCAAGTCTTTGTCTTTCTCCTCCTGAGCTGCGCTGGGAGGCGGGGCTCTGTGTGTCTGCGGTCTGGCCCTGCCTCAGCCCCTGCCATGAGGCAGAGAACAGGTCTGTGGGCATCTTTCCCATTCTGCACCGTGTGGCGTGGCTTAACAGCAGGTCTCTGTCCTCATCCCCCTGTGCTGCACTGCCTGGATTTCATTTGTTTTTTATGTGTCCTAGGCATAAGACAGCTTAGGCCACCAAGCCAGGCATCAAGCTAGGATTAACAAAGGACTGCCCCTAACTGATATAAGAACAACACCACTAACAAGGTACTTCTTTGCCCATTGCCAGGGGGAACTTTTAAATTATTTTGCTCATATACATTGCTATAATTATTACTTGGGTGGTATTTAATTCCACAAACTTATTAGTGTTCTTTGTTTCTTCTGTGTTAAATCCATCGTTTCTTCCTTTCTTGTCTTTCTATGATTTACTTGAAACCTTTTTGACTTTTCATCTTCAAAATAAGTGTTTCATTTTGTAAAGTTTCTCAGCAGTTGCTCTGGGATTTACAATATACACCAGTGACTTATCACAGTTCATTGATGTGCACTTTTCATCACTCTTCCTTATTCAATCTCTATTTTTCCCTTGCTCACACTGGGCTTAAATGCATTGATCAGCCCTCAGCTGTGCTCTGTCATTTCAATTCTATTCTTGGGCCCAAATTGCAATGTTTCAAATTTTTTCTTGAAGTTTTTTCATTAATTAATTTCTTTTTAAATAAAACCTATTGTATTGCTGAGATTTCATATTTTGCCTGCTTCTAGATTGCTTGTAATTGCTAAATGAAGCATGTTTGTGATGGTTACTCTCAAGTGTTTGTCAGACAATTGCAAAATCTAATTCACATCTTTCTTGACAATTTAATTATCGCATCTCATTTGAACTGTGATTTTTCCTTTTCTTTCATGTATGCCAATGTTTTAGTTATCATGTTAAGATTCTCTGCTTCTAGTTAATGTTTTAATTAAGCCACTTGCCTTATTTAAGTATGGTATGACGATCCTGGCCTCCATTTTTACAAATGGTTATGGGCCACAGTGTGGGTCCTGGGAACCAAACTCAGGTATTCTGCAAAAGCAGTTTAACTACTGAGCATCTTTCCAGACCTGTCTGCTTGGTTTATATGGTGGCATTTCTGTGATGATAGATGACATATATATATATATATATATATATATATATATATATATATATATATATAGGCTCTACAGACTAGTCACTGCTTTTTAAATGTTTTCTATGATCTCAGTGATTTGACTATAAATGAAAAAACACAAAGACAAAAACCATTTTTCTTAAAGAGTGTGTAATATTGATATAGATTTTAAAAATTTTATTATTTTGTGTATTACATCCCAACTGCGGTTTCTCCTCCCTCACTGCTCCCAGCCGCCACCACCAGCACTTCCCCTCTCCCTCAGATCCACTCCTCCTCTGTTGCGATATCATAAGTAGTTACAATAAGACTGGGCACATAACCTCGTATCAATGCTGAATGAGGCAACCCAGTAGGAGAAAAGAGACCCTAAAAACAGGCAAAAGAGTCAGAGACACCTCAGTCCCACTGGTAGAAGTCCCACAAAAATACCAAGCTATACAACCATAACATATATGCAGGGGGCCTAACTCAACACATAAAGGTTTGTGTTTGTCACTTCAATCTCAGTGACGCCTGAGGTGTCCTCGACCTCTCTGGCTCCTGCAATCCTTCCTCTTCATCTACTTCAGTGGCTCACCAAACTCCCCCCAATTCAACATAGAGTTTTGACTATTGAAGTTGACCTTGATTCTGGGACAAAAGCAGCATTTGTCAGGGTTGTCCATATAGAGTTTCTTTCTTTGTCCATTTAAATACTATGTTCCTTGTGTTATCATACTAGAGGGAGGGAATCACAACTTGTGCCTCCAGTCAGGTCCAGCCAGCTGTCTTCAATAAGCTAATTACAAGAGCCAAATTAAAGCAGAAAGCAGAAACTGGAGATTTATTTAAGGTTATCATATTGGCCATAGAGACAAAGAGATATGGCCAAGCCTCCAGGTCCATCTTCCAGGTCTGGAAGTCAAATTAAAATTAAAATAGAGGCCCAAGGATATGCACGGCAAATCTTTCTGAGCACTGCCCACCACTGACCCATCATTATCTAAGCTCCTGTGAATTCATCTAACAAGCTTTTAAAACTATGTGCAATCTCTTTCTAAGGAACAAGTTCCCCTTCATGCTGTAGCCCCTTTCTTCTCCCAGCATGAGATTCTTGGGGGAAATCCCCATTTGTTTGTGGTTCATTGTTTCAATAGTGTGATGGACTGAAGGCTGAAGTGTCTCTTTAGAATATCTTCTTTGCTGCCCAGTCTGGAACACTCGAAATGGAGTCTTTAAGAAATGGGTCACACATAACTGCTGTGGGAGATAGCTACAAATTCATTCTTCAAGAGGGAGTATGTACATAAATTATTATTTTTAATTGGGGGAGAAGCACATATGGACCACAGCAGAAATGTGGAAGTCACAGTACACACTTTTAGAAGTAGGCTCTTTTTTTCACCCTGTTTCCAAGGCAGGATCACCCTTATTGTTGCTGTTGACAGGCTGTGTACTCCAGGCTAGCTGACCCATGACCTTTCTGACTATTGTGTTTCTGCTTCCCTTCTTATGGCAGGAAAGTTGGGATTGCACGTGCTCATTACCCCATTTTGCTTTTTTATATGGGCTCTGGGGATCAAAGTTGGGTCATCAGGCTTTTGTGGCTAGCACTTTTACCAGCTGAGCCACCTCTCTGCCCCAAATTCTTCCAAACTATGCTGCATACAAGATGGACCATCGCTTCTCTATTTATTCATCCAACAATAGGGTGAGGTCATGATAGATATTTATTTGTTTTAGGTTAAAATCTAATCCTTCACCATTTTCCCTTTCGCTTCACATTGTGTGTATTCTAGTTCTTCAGACAAAACAGCCTTTCATACAGTTCTACTTCCTTCTATGACAAAATGGTAGTAATAGCAATCAATCCCATTAGATGGGTTTATTCTTGGTACAGGCTTTGCTAGTCTAACTCACTAAAAAGACCAAGAAATCAAATATGTATACTAACCCAATATACACAGCCTTACAAATCTTAATAAACATTAGCATGAGTAAGTTAAAATTTTAATTTATTATAATTTATTCAGATTGCATCCCAGTTGTTATCCCCTCGCTTGTATCTTCCTGTTATCACTCTCCCTTCTTCTCCCTATTCCCCTCCCCTAGACCTCTGACAGAAGGTGTCCTCCTCCACCACTATATGACCACAGCCTATCAGAACTCATTCAGATCGCCTGCATCCCCTTCCTCTGTGTGCTACCAGGCCTCCACACCAAGGGGAAGTGGTCAAATAGGGAGCACCAGAGTTCATGTTAAAGGAAGTCTCCATTTTCCCCACAACCGTGGAGAATGAGCTGTCCTTTGGCTAGATATGAACAGGAGGTCTAGGTTTACTGCATGCATTATACTTGTTTAGTGCTACAGTTTGTGCAGGTCCCCTGGGTCCAGATCCATCAGCCCTGATGATGTCCTTGTGGGGCTCCTGAACCCTCTGGGTCCTTCCATCCCCTTATTCTTCCACACCACTCTCCATGCTGCACCCAGAATCCAGCATTGAGAACTGGCATCTGTCCCGATCCCCCACTAGGTGGAGCCTCTCAGAGGACATCCATGTTGGCCTAATATTCACTTATAAGTGAGTATATACCATGCGTGTCTTTCTGGGTTGCCTTACTTAGGATGCTCATTTCTAGTTCCATCCATTTGCCTGCAAATTTAAAGATTTCCTTGTTTTTGTTTTGTTTTATTAATTTCTTTGTTTTTAATACCTGAATAGTATTCCATAGTGTAAATATACCACAGTTTCTTTATCCATTTTTTGACTGAGGGACATCTAGGCTTTTTCCAGTTTCTGGCTATTATGAATAAGCTGCTATGAACATGGTTGAGCAAATGTTCTTGTTGTGTGCTGGAGCATCTTCTGGGTATATTCCAAGGAGTGGAATAGCTGGGTCTTGAGGTAGCCCTATTCCCAGTTTTCTGAGAAAGTGCCAGATTGATTTCCAAAGTGGTTGTACCATTTTGCACTTTCACCAGCAATGAAGGAGTGGTCCCCTTTCTCCACATCCTCACCAGCATGTGCTGTCACTTGAGTTTTTTATCTTAGTCATTCAGATGGGTGTAAGATGGAATCTCATAGCTGATGGGTGTAAGATGGAATCTCAGAGTTGTTTTGACTTGGAAACTGTAAAAGAAATGGATAATTTTCTTGATAAATAGCACCTACTAAAGTAAAGTCAAGATCAGATAAGCAATTTAAACATACCTATAACC
The DNA here is from genome assembly GCF_964271855.1 of Acomys minous. NCBI lineage: Eukaryota > Metazoa > Chordata > Mammalia > Rodentia > Muridae > Acomys > Acomys minous. Next base: position 106,221,285 of record NC_140488.1, on the reverse strand, counting down.
AACCCCTAGTAAAATAGCAGCAGTCATTAAAAGTCTAAAAAAAAAAGCAGATAAGGGCTGGATGCCATATTGTTTTCAGATTGTTTTAGCATAGAATTCTACAGACTTTCAAAGAGGTTTTTTTTTTCCAGACAGGGTTTCTCTGTGTAGCCTTGGCTGTCCTGGACTCACTTTGTAGACCAGACTGGCCTCAAACTCCCAGTGATCTGCCTGCCTCTGCCTCCCAAGTGCTGGGATTAAAGGACAGTTAATTTCAATACTTCCAAAGTTATTCCAGAGAAACAGAAGGGACAATGCCCAATTCATCTTATGAAGCCTCAGTTACCCTAATACCCTTTCCCCATAAATACCTAACAAAGAATGAGAATTACAAACAAATTTCCCTTATAAACATTGATACTTAAATACTCACAAACTGAACCCAAGAACACGTCAAAAGAATCATCCATCATAATCAGGTAGGCTTTATCCCAGAGATGCTGGTTGGTTCAACATAAATAAATCAATAAATGTAATGTACTATATAAACCAACTGAAAGAAAAAATACATGATCATCTCATTAGCTTCAGAATAGGCCTTTAACAAAATCTAGCACACATTCATGATAAAATTTCTGCAGAGATTAGGAATACAAGGAATACATCTTAACAAAATAAAGTGAGTTTACAGAAAGCCTATAGTCACAATCAAATTAAATATAGAAAAACTCAAATCAATTCCACTAAAATGAGGAACAAGCCAAGGCTGTTCACTCTCTCCATATCTCTTCAATATAGTACTTAGAGTACTAGTTAAAGCAATAAGTCAACTAAAGGAGATCAAGGGGCTACAAATTAAAAAGAAGTCAAATTATCCTTATTTACAGGTGACATGATAATGTACATAAGTGAACCAAAAAATTTCACTAGGAAACTCCTACAGCTAATAAACACTTTCAATGAATTGGCTGGATACAAAAAAAATAACTCACAAAAATCAGTAGCCCTCCTGTGTACAAATGATAAATGGGCTGAGAATGAAATCAGAGAAACAACATCCTGCACAAATAGCCTCTAATAATATAAAATATCTTGGGGTAACTCTACTTAAGCAAATGAAAGATCTGTATGTCAAGAACTTCAGGTCCTTAAAGAAATTGAAGAAGATATCAGAAGACAGAAAGATCTCCCATAATCATTGATCATTAGGATTAATATAGTAAAATGACCACCCTACCAAAAGCAATCTACAGATTCAATGCAATTCCCATCAAAATTCAGACAGAATTCCTCAGAGATCTTGAAAGGACAATTTTCAGCTTCATATTAAAAACAAAACAAAAAACCAGTGTATGTATGTATGTATGTATGTATGTATGTATGTATGTATGTATACACACACACACACACACACACACACACACACACACACACACAATCCTGAATAAGAGAACAACTGCTGGTGGTCTCATCATCCATGATTTCAAGTTGTATTACCATGTTACAGTAATAAAAACAGCATGGTGAGACTAGCGAACAAGACAGGCAGGATGGCTAAAGGTGACCCCAAGAAACCAAAGGGAAGGATGTCTGCTTATGCCTTTTTCGTGCACACAAGCAGTGAAGAATAGAAGAAGAAGAAAAAAACCCAAGGGGCCCAGTCAATTTTTTGTAGTTTTCCATGAAGTGCTCTGAGAGGTGGAAGATGATGTCCAGCAAAGAGAAATCGAAGTTTGATGAAATGACAAAGGCAGACAAAGTTCGCTATCATTGGGAAATGAAAGATTATGGACTAGCTAAAAGAGGCAAGAAGAAAAAGGACACTAATGCCCTCAAAAGACTTCCATCTGGATTTTTCTTACTCTGCTCTGAATTCTTCCCCAAGATGAAACCCACAAACCCTGGCATCTCTATTGGAGAGGAGGCCAAAAAGCTGGGTGAGATGTGGAATATCTTAAGTGACGGCGAAAAGGCAGCAATGCTGAAGGAGAAGTATGAGAAGGAGTTTGCTGACTATAAGCCTAAAGGGAAGTTTGATGGCTCCAGGGAGGAGGAGGAGCAGGAAGAAGAAGAGAAGGAGGAGGAGGAAGAGGAGGAGGAGGAAGAGGAGGAGGAGGAGAAAGAGGAGAAGGAGGAGGAATAATAAAACCTCCATCTCCTTTCGAATACCTTAGAATAGGAAGGAGCTGTGATTGACACATCTCTTATTTGAACTGTACCCATTGCCCTTGTTAAGTTTAATTACAAATTTTAAACATGATCATATGAAGTGGTCATGGGTGACCAGAGCGCCCTGAAACTGTATCAAAGTTTTGTATAGCTCCAAACATTTTTAAAATGAAAAGGTACTCCCATGTCATCCTCACTCTGTGCACTTTGCTGTTGGTGTGACAAAGTGTGTGAAGATGTTTCTGGCATTTTGTTTTCAACTCGTAGGCAGTGTTAACTACATGGCTATTGGCTATAGAAGTCCTGAGTTGTCAATTGTACATATCTATAGTTTGTGAAGAGAAGAAAACAACCCAGATAGATTCTTGATGTTTCTTGTTTGGCATGGAGACTGTATGGGGAAGATGCTTTTTGGAGGGGTCTGTAGCTCAGGGCATGCACTGTGAGGATGGACCTGTTGACACTGCGGTGGGCGTCCATTTAGCTTCAAGTTGTCTTGTTTGTTTGTTTGTTTTTTATATTGTTCTGGCATTCTTACTTGTGGGAAAAGGGGTGGGGTCATCTGGCATGAGAAGTGTTTGGATTTTTGTCTTTAGTTAAGATTTTAAAGTGTTTTTAAAGAAACTGTAGAAAGAACTGCTGCATCCATGAAAGTTCAATAATCCTCTGTACCTAAAGGCCATTTGCAGCATTCTGTTATTTTTTGCATGTTAGAATGCTGAAATGTTTTCAAAGGTAAATAAACAATATTATATTTTTAAGAAAAACAGCATGGTATTGTCAAAAAAAACAAAAACAAGACACAAAAAACAAAAACCAGACATGTTGATCAATGGAATTGAATTGAAGACCCAGATGTAAATCTACACACCTACAGACATATGATTTTTTTATAAAAAAAAAAAAAAGCCAGAACTGCACACTGTGGAAAAAAAGAAAGAAAACATCTTCAACAAATGGTGCTGGTTAATCTGGATGGCTGCCTGTAGAAAAATATAAATAGATCTATACTTATCATCCTGCACAAAACTCAACTCCAAAAGGATCAAAGCTTTCAACATAAAACCAGATACACAGAACCTGATAGAGGAGAAAGTAGGGAATAGCCTTTAACTCCTTGTCACACGTAAAGAATTTCTGAACAAAACACCATTAGCACAGGTACTAAAAGTTAACAATAAATGGGACCTAATGAAACTGAGAAGCTTCTGCATAGCAAATGACACTGTCATTCAGACTAAACAGCAGCCTGCAGGAAAAGATTTTTACCAAATACACGTCTGACAGGGGGTTAATATTCAAAATACATAAAGAACTCAAGAAACTAGATATCAAGAAAACAAATAGCCCAATTAAAGTGAGGTACAGATGCAAACAGAATTCTCAATAGAGGCAACTCAGGTGGCTGAGAAATGAAGAAATGTTCAACATCCTTAGCTATCAGGGAAATGCAAATGAAAGCTACTTTGAGATTTCATCTCACCCATGAGAATGTTTAAGACAGGGAAATGAGAACATGACAGCTCATGCTGGTGAATATGAGGAGTAAGAGAAACTCATACATTGCTGATGGGAGTGCGAACCTGTACAGTCACTATGTTAATCAATGGGGCAGTTTCTCAGGAAGATGGGAATTGATCTACCTCAAGATCCAGCTATCTCATTCTTGGGCATATACCCAAAGGATTCTTCTTCATCCCACCACAAGGACACTTGCTCAAACATGTTCATTGCTTCTCTCTTTATAATAGCCAGAAACTGGAAACAATCTAGATGTTTCTCAACAGATGAATAGATAAAGAAAATGTAGCACATTTATACAGTGGAGTATTACTCAGCCACTGGGAAAAAAATGACATCATGAAATTTGCAGGCAAATAGATGGAGCTAGAAAATTTTTCCTGAGGGATGTACCATACTCTCAGAAAGACAAATATGATATATATTTGCTTATATGTGAATATTAGCTGTGAAGTAAATGATAATCAAGCTACAATGCATAGGACTACAGAGGGTAGGTATAAGGTAAGGAACTAGAGGGAACAGATAGATCTCAATAGGAAAGGGAAATAGATAGTTATGGGTGGAGTAGATTCTGGAAAGGGAAGTTCACATGGGAAGGTGGATTTGTGAGGGAGTTGTAGAAGGGAACGCAGGGAGAGTCATCTAAAATTAAGAGCTATTTGAGGGGTAGTATAGAATCCTAATAGAGTGGAAAGTCCCTAAAACATATACATATATGAAGGAGATCTAAATGAAATCCCCAAACAATGATGGGAGAGACAAAGGCCCAGCTAGCCATCTATTGTCATGAAATGAAGCTTCCAGTACCAGGTTTAGCTTACACCTAATTGTTTTGTTGGCTAAAGGGGCTGATTGGGAATCCCTTAAAAAACCCAGGCTATTGCCAAGATTATACGCTCCTGTCTGCAAACTGACAGCAAAGCCCATTGCTGAAGACCACACCTACACAACTCATTGAACATGGAGAGGTTTCATGGGTCCAGGTCATTTGTGAGATGTCAGTTAACTTTTCTGTCTGGGGTTTTTCTAAAATCTCTCTAGGCCTTAATCATGATCTCTGATTTAGTAACAGATTAAATGTTTACAAATTGTTACTAATCCACTCTGGGAGATAAGGCAGGGAGATTATGGTGAGTTCAGTGCCCACCTGGGTCATGTAGTTTGACACAGGTTTGGACTGTATAGCAAGTGTGTCTATCTGTGTATTTATCTATTTATCCATCCATCCATCCATCCATCCATTCATCCATCCATCCATCCATTCATCTATGATTTGGATGTGATGTGTCCCATATAGGTTCATGTGTTTGAACACTTAGTCTCTGACCTGTATCATTGTTTTGAGACATTATAGACCTTTGGGAGGTGTGGCTCAGCTGGAAGAAGTGGTTTATAGCAAGCCACCACTTCTGATTTCCTCTTTGTTTCCTGGTCTATTCAGATCTAAGAACGCAATCTGCAATATATTTCTGCTGTCACTTGCTGAAATGTTTTCCATGCCATGATGAACTGTATCTTCAAACCATTCTCCCTTAAGTGTCTCCTGGTTACATATTTAGTTAGAGCTATGAGATGAGTACAAATATGGAAAAATTGGTACCCAGGAGTAGGGTCATGGCTGTGGCTACCTGATCATGTGTCCCGTAGGCTTTTAGAATGGGTTTGGAAGGGGAATTTATAAGAGTGTGGACCTCTGGGCCAGTGAGACTCCAGAGTACTATAATCAGATCTTAACAGTCCATTCTGGTAAAAGCCCAGAAGATTACATTGAAAATGAAAGTGAAGACAGTAAAGGCTTGGCTCCAGTAAAGGCTTGGCTCGCAATGTTTTCGAAGGAACAATGGCTCAATCAGGAACTAGGTCAGAGGCCATTCATGATCTATTCTGGTAAATGCAATAAAGTTGCATTCTGTCTATGTCTTGAAAGTTTAAGTGAGTATGAATTAAAAAGAAACAAATATCATTGCCAGGCATAGTGGCACACACCTTTAATCCCAGCACTCAGGAGGCAGAGGCAGGAGGATCTCTGTGAGTTTGAGGCCAGTCTGGTCTACAAAGTGAGTCCAGGCTAGCCAAGGCTACACTGAGAAACCCTGTCTTGAAAAACAGAAATAAATAAATAAATAAGTATCATTAGTGGTGGAAATTTCCAGAGAGCACAATATTCAGGCTATTGCTTACTCTACTGACTCCAGGTTATAATGAAAAAGAAGAGAAGATGAGCTCTATAACATGAAAAAAATGTTGCTTTCTGCTTTTTGAATGTGAACTTGATAGTGTGGATATCCAGACATAAGCAGTAGGACAAGAAGGGGTTAAAACCCAGAACACTAGGAGAATGTAACATTTTATAACTGTTCGGTGATACTATGAATGTTCAGGTAAAGATGTCTGTTGGAGATTAATATTTTGTAGCTATTCTGTGGCCCTGTTATTTAAGTCACATTTAATTCTAGGTTTTATGTTTGTGTGTGTCACAGATGCCATGTATGTGCAGATGCCCTCAGATGTCAGGACAGGAAATTGGATCCCCTGGAGCTGGAGTTACACATGGTTGTAAGCCACCTGACGTAATTTCAGGGAACCAAACTTGAATCTTCTGGGAAAACATCAAACACTTTCAAGCACTGAGGTATCTCTCCAGACTGACCTTATCAAATTTAAAATACGGGTGTGTGCTTAAACTGCACAGGGCCTGTCTTGTGCCAGTATGCCAAGTAGGAATGTTTATACAAGTGGTTTACACAAGAGTGTATTGTCCCTCCTTTCATGACTTTTTCATTTTTGCTTATTTTTTGTTTGTTTGTTTGGTTGGTTTTCTTCTGTTTTATGTATTGATTGAGCTCTTTCCTGGAATAATGCAAGCCCTGAGAAGCCAGATTTCATCATAATATCTTGGTGCTCTGACTCAGATGAACATTCGTCAGGAGCAAGATAAAACAAAGTGGACTCCCTCTCTGCTGAGAGCACCATTATTCTCAGCCCCCGCCCTGCTCCACTCTCCTGACCAGCACCAAGGCACTGAAAGCCCTTTGAACTCCTTTCTGAACACAGTGGCCTTTCATCTATTTAATTTTGACAACTTTAGACCTTCAATTTTTTTAAAAATGGAATACTCATTCACTACATGGCCTATGTATGTGACATGTCACACACAGGTAGGGGCATGGAAAGGTCATCTGCACGAATTCCTCGGGCATAATTGCAGCACCCCAACATCTAAGGAAAGTAAAGGTCTCCACAGGGAACACCTATGGATGGAGCACCTCCTTTTAGGTAGCTTTGAATGAATTCAGAGATGCATGTTTTTCAGGGCATGTCTTCTGTTTCAAATGGGGAACCAGATGTCAGTGACAGCAGAACGCCCTTTGGATCACATCCTGAGGACTTGGAATATATTTGCTCTGCAAACCCTAGTAACAAAGAAGCTAATATTTTTCTATATGACAGGTTTTCTGTAATATGAGACAAGTAATGGGAAAAATGGCCAGAACATGACACGTTCCACCATAATACCATTTTCCTGATATGAAAAGACATGGTGTGAAGTGCTGTATGTACAGGCTTTCTTTTACATAAAGAATGCTTAAATGTGTTCTAAGTAGACTTGTGTCAGCTGTTATGTCTCTGTCCTCCATACAGATGGCTGTTCCAGACCCAGGACCCTTTACATACCCCAAACAATGCCACCTTTGTCTCTTGCAACAGGTGACAAATGCAAAACGCTGCCACACTGTGAATCAGATGATTTTTTTTCAATGATAGACAACCTAAAAGAGATAGAACAGAACTTAGGAAGCTTTGTGGATGACTCTGGCTGATACACCAAGTCCATGCAACACCTATGATCTGACATGAGATGGTCTCACGAAAACAATGGGCAAAATTTAACAGAAACTAGCAGGTATAGTGAGACAGAGGCAGCCCACCATTTTTCAGACTGTGTGTGTTATAAGTGACTATCAATGTCTGGCATGGGGCTCTTGATGTGATCATTCCAGACCCCAGCTTAAAATATAATGATGACCATTGAGCATGGCGGCACACACCTTTAATCCCAGCACTCAGGAGGCAGAGGCAGGTGGACTGCTGTGAGTTCGAGGCCAGCCTGGTCTACAAAGGGAGTCCAAGACAGCCAAGGCTACACAAAGAAACCCTGTCTCGAAAAACCAATATATATATATGTATATATATATATATGTATATATTTGATGAGACAGAATTGAAAGTGGGTATCATATAGCTAACCAGCTATATGAGGGCCTTAGGGCTAACATCATCAAAATTCTCATCAACACCAAGCTGGCTACATAGCCCTTAATTAAATATGCCTTTATGATCTCCATAATTTGAGGAGAAAAATTATTCCTATTTCATCATACAACTGGGAAATTGTTATAAATATAAACAATGCAGGCAGGTTTTTCCATTAACAACTTCCTCCAAGTGGCTGTCTCAGGTTCATTTTTGGTTTTGTTAGCTTGGTTTTGTTTTTGTTTTTTTTTAATGATAGAGATAAGGAGGAAGCTCAAAAAGTTCTACAAAATGTAAAGCATAAAAGACTGACAGGGCCAACTCCTGGCAGCCTAATACAGCCCAAAGGCCCCATGAGATATTTAAGTTAGACACTCTTTACATGCCTGTTGTCAGTGTACAATACCTAGCCTTGAGAAACAGGAGTGCTTAACCTTCAATAAGTCTCCAAAGACAGCATGCCTTACTTGTGAGAAGCCAGGTCTTTGGAGGGTTACCTGTCTCGTGGCCTAAAAGAAGAACCAAGAAAAATCTGTTTTTTGTTATGGCTCTTGATGAAGTAGTCCAAGGCCTCAGGCACTCCCCAACTGACAAGTTACCACCTATGAGGCTGAGCATAAAGTCATCACAGAAGTGGCTGACAGGTGCAGAAACCTCCTGCGGTGTATTGGCTCACAACCATCTGTGGTGGGAGCTGATGCCCTCTTCTGGCCTACAGGCAGAACACTGTATACATAATAAATCTTGATACCCTATGAACATATACAGGGGGAGGTAATCCCCCTCAGGAACAGTCATAGGGGAGGGGAATAAGGGGAAAATGGGAGGGAGGGAAGAATGGGAGGATACAAGGGATGGGATAACCATTGAGATGTAACAAGAATAAATTAATAAAGGAGAAAAAAATAAAATAAAAAAAAGAAAACATCTCAGCTGGTCAGAGCTTTAAGATTAAAGAATTATTCCTGTATTTTAAGCTAAAGTTCAAGTATTTATAAGATTTATTTAAGCCTATAAAATATCTTAGTAATATCCTGAATAATGTATCATCCAAAAATAAACCAGGATTTATTATGAAAAAAAAAATAAATCTTTAAAAACTAATAATGATATGTAAATGAACTTTCACTTTACTCTGTTGTTTCCACTTGGATAGATACCTACTTTCTCACTTCTTTCACCTGAATGCTCATTGTCTTGTCTGTTCCTTGGGGGGAAACCCCTCCTAACTGGAATGGAAGCACAGGTAATTTTCTAGCCTGGTTCTAAAAGCATTGTATCATTTAACGTCTAGAACAAAGAGACCCAAGGGTGAATCTCAACCCCTCATAACGTGCCAGGCATCAATCTTCATGTCTTGAACCCAGGTGTCCCTTGAAGGGAAACAACTGCCACCTCAGGTATGACAGGGCACGAGGATCAAGTGTTTCCTTCACAAACAAAGAAAAACGCTATTTCCCAAAGGAAGAACTAGGGTTGATCACAGACCACTTATTCAAAAAATTTCACTCATGGACTCCTAGTTCCTTGTAATTTCCCAAGTAGTACTCCAATATTGGCAGCCAAAAATAAGAATAGGAAAGGAAGATACGTGCAGAACTTTGGGGCTGAATTCCAGTCCCACTTTGCTTTTGAGTGGAAAGGAAACTAGCAATTGAACTGGATGATTTGACCTAAAGGATTTCAGAATAGTTCCCATATGTTTGGGCAGTTTCTGACTTGAAGAAAACACCTCTGAAGAAAGGAAGAGTCCTACAGTGTGCAGATCACCTCCTTGTATGCCATGCAGCATGCTACTAAGATCTTAAAATTATTGAATAACAAGGTATATCAATTTTTCAAAAGATAACTCAGTTAATAAAATAGAATGCCACTTACATAGGACTTGAACTAACCCTTGGGAGACAATCATTCCAGAAATAGCTTCCCCTCTTCCCTCAGATGCTCAGATGCAATTAAGAATGTTCTTAGGCCTTACTAGATGCCAAAGGGTATGGATTCTGGAGTATGAGAACATTTCTGGGCCTCTATATGAAGCCCATAAGGGACTAGAAGATACTCAGCCCTTATTTTGGCAAGGAAAATAATAGTATTCTGCAGCTGAAATTTGTGTTATTCAAGCCTCAGGCCTTAAGACTTAAATAAAATGTTAATATATATATATATATATATATATATATATATATATATATATATATAAATTTTGCTTGTGGCCAGCCAAAGTGCCTTGGTGCCATAGCAGCAGTAGGATTAGTAACAGAGGTTTTCTTTGTTTTGGTTTAACTTTTTTTTTTAATCATTTTAGGCCACCCCTTACACATATTACACATGAGATTTTATATATGTGTTTCATCAGGTCACTACTCTTTTGTAAATGAATGGTCCTTTCCACTTAACTGACAGCTAGATTTTAAGATAGCAGATTTTCCTATTAGAAAATCTACAGCAGGGCTGGAAAGATGGCTCAGAGATTAAGAACACTGGCTGCTCTTCCAGAGGTCCTGAGTTCAATTCCAAGCAACAACATGGTGGCTCATAACCATCCATAATGAGATCTGGTGCCCTCTTCTGGCCTGTGAGTGTACATGCAGGCAGGCATGGTGTACATATAAGTATATATATATTTTTTAATCTGTAGCAGTCTATTTGGGGATGTTCATTGCTGAAGCCTTCTACTTCTGGCTAAAAAACAGCCTGATTTTCTCCACTTCTCTCTGCCCACTAGGGGATGCAACAACTAGAAAGTAAGGATGCAGTGGTTGTAGTTATATTTATTAACGTCCTAGAGATGTGAGGCCAGCTCTGCCTTTATATTTCTCCCTGTTTCTTTTTCACTCCTTCTAACCCATCTGAGTTGAGAAGGAAATGGGTGCAGAGCCATGACCTGGAATCAGGGCATGTGATCTCAGTCTAGATCACTGCTGATTGCAAGGCTGAATGTCTAAGCCTAATGTCTTTTGCACAGTGTGTGGGTGATGGTAGGTCTGCTACGAATATCTGCATAATCTCTTCTATTGCTGATATCTCAAGAACCAAGAACCTCACAACACCAGAGACAATTTCCTCCTTATTAAACGTGATGAATTAGACGTTAATGTATTCCAGATTGTATACCATGAATGGAAAATGTTAAAGTTTATAATGTCAAAAAATTTACTTAGATCAAAGGTATTTTCCACAAAGGTAACAAACAGATTGGGTAAATCCTTCACTTGATGACTTTTACAGATAGTACAGCATCTCTGTGTCTATTACTGTGTCATCTTTAGGTTTGAATAATTCAAGCTATAGAAGGAAAAATATGCTTTCTGTATTAAAAAGTAGTAGGTTTCAAGCTAGACAAAAAGAGAAGCTATATTCCTCAGAGCAGACTTGTGTTCTAGAAAGTTCAAAGGAATGTTCATCTGCCAGTGAACCGTGGATGGATAATACAAACCAGAAACTTAGCATAAATGTGCTGTACATGAAACGAAAGTTGAAAAATGGAAGCCTAAGCAATGTGGATATATTTTTTTTATTAATAAGAGTTTCATACAGATGTGAAAAGACAGTTACTATTAAAAAAATACTATCAAAAGAGCATGTGATTCAAGCACAAGAATTGGCTCATCCCCTTTTCCCAGACTTCCAAAAAGATAGTTTCAAGCAGTCATTTACTTTTGAATTCAACTTCCATATACTTCTATATCAATCTCAGCAAGAATCGGTCTTCAAAGAGTTTCTCCCAAACTATAACAAGCCTAAGTGCCTAGAGATGCTATTACAACTGATAAGAAGATAGTACTGGTTGAAGATTTATTAAACAGTTTCATTGAGAGTCTTGGAGTTAACATGAAGTTCTAAAGAAGCGTGTGCGGATTGGCTCATGCCCTCCTACATACAAGCTCTAACGGTGTTGCTGGAGAGATTAATCAGAGGCTGCTTTTTCCAAAGGAAATTCTAGAAGAGTATTCTATTTTAAACATCACATTCAACCATGTGGGGACAGTACTTATGAAGACATTTCTTAATTAAATAGTGACTATAGAAGCTACTAAGAACAAAGGAAGAATCCTTATTGATGATAAAAACTTCTCTGGAGTTGATGTGTCTAGCATGTATTGGTGATATCAGAAGTGAAATAAATGCCCCCACTTTTCCTCTTCAAAAGGAGAAAGTTTATTTCCCACCCCTCAAAATGCCATTAAGATCAAATTCTTTACTATAAATAGCAAAGAAAGGGCCTGATTGAATGCTTTAAAATCAAGATATTCAAGGTACAACAGTGAGTTCCAGGTCAGCTGGGCCTACATAGTGAGTCTCAAAAGTAATAAACCAAAATTAATTAATTAATTAATCTAATTAATCTCCTAATTAATTAATCTCAAATAAATGTGAATTTTAAAAAATCCTTGTTTGTATGCTTATGTAACAACTCCCTAGATGTCCAGAGTTTTGGTTTTAAGGGCATATTCCATCATACTAAGCTACTCTTAAAATTTTTTTCAATAAGAACAGGGAAGGGGAGATTGTTTATTGTGCTTTTTCACAGGACCTTGGAGCTGAGGCCAGCAAGGCACTAGTACTATCAGCAGCAGGCTGGCCTTTCTCCCTGCTGAAGTCACTTAGCTGCTGTGGTAGTGAAAGGTGCTCAAAAGCTCCAAGCTCTAAATCTGCCTTGTAAAAATACAGTGGGGAGCTCCTTGGGTTGAAAATAAAGCCTAGGGTTTTAGACCCCAGCTATTTTTTACTTTGACAGCTAATGTCAAGGTGATCTTCTGGTACTCCAGTGGGTTTCTTGAGAATCGTCATTGAAAGCTTTACTGGCAGTCAAGGATGCAGGGTGCTCTCGAGCCTGTATATCCATTGAGGATTCCAGTGCAGGGGAGCCAGCGGCAGCAATGATGCTGGTGAGAGGTCAGGATGCCACCTTTCAGTGTAACATATGCCTAGACACAACCAAATGTTTTTAAACAAAATCTCAGTTATTCGATATTACCAGTAAAGATTCGGGAGCCAGATGCTGGAGTGAAAGCCTGCTAGCTCAGAGAGGCAGAGAAAGCACACAGCTGACCTTCCTCAGCCAATATCCATCAAAAGGATGATGCCCCTTCCCCATGCCTTCTCAAATAACCCTCACGCTGAATGTCCCTCCCTTCTACTTTCTCTTATTCTGGATGGTTTTTCTCTCTGTTCACTCCCTGTCGACTGGTTGCTTGCTCTGCCTCTTGACCTATGGTCGACTTTATGTTTTTTCCAGTAAACAACACAATCTCTGGGTTCACAGTGTGATCAAGTATCCTGCAACGATTCTCAGCCTATGTAGCCACATCTTCTGTAAATTGAATCTACAGCCATGACTGGAGACCAGACCTACAGAGATGAGTTTGAAAACCCAACATCAGGCAGGGGAGGGGCAGCATGGGGCAGAATGAGGCAGAAGGACTCCAGAGGAAAAAAAATCCTTCCTAGTTCTCAAGGCCAGAGGCCAGAGATGGCAAAAAGAGCACTGGGAAGAGGGTTTGAATTTTGGATCTGGAGATGGTGGTTAGCAGATGTCTTTCAGAATTGGAGAACTTCTATTCGGGCTATTTGCCACAACATTTAACATAAATGATGGACAGCTTCCTCCAACTATCCCTGAGATACCTTATAGGTAGATGACCAGTCTGCTCACACCTTTTCCTGCTTATAACCCTGCTGATCATGTTCTTGTTCCTAACTGCTGTTAGGTCTCAAGAAATTCATTTTCCTGAAAGCCTGGCATTTGCACAAAAGCTAGAATTTTGGAGTTGTTTCTTACAAAAAAAAAAAGGAACCATTCTTCCTGTCTCTGACAAAAGTGACATATGGCTTTTCCATTAACCTATGCCTGTGGTGCCTGTTAGCATATCAAGGTCTAGGCTAGCCTCTAGGCCCCCTCACTCCCTACTCACAAGAACCTATTACAGAGTCATCCAACCCTAAACCTCTTCAGCCCCTGAGCTTCACTTTCTTCCCCCAGCTCCTCTTCTCTTTATAACTAAGCCATTTTGGCTACATATCCTCTTGGTCTCTTGTTGCTCTTGGTTCCCATGTCTTCTCTTTGCTCTCTTTCCCTTCTTTTCCTCTCTTACTCCCCCATCCACTCAGGGCCCAGTGCAGTCTGCTGGCCAGGTTTAGTCTGGACCCTTTTAGATGCCTCTGGCTGTATTCTTCCTCATATCTGCAACAAACCTTCTCTTCAACCATATCTTGGAGCAAACATGTCCTCCTATTTTCATTCAGTTGCCTAATACAGGGTTCTCGTTTGCATCTACAGCAGAACCTCTGGACTGGTAATATGCCACCCCAGTTCCTGGTATTTGACTTGCTGGCTAATCTGGACACCTGGAATCAGGGGTTAAAAACACATCAAGGAGTCTTGTTTCTGTATTAGAGCTTTAAAAATCAAAACGAGTTGGTGAGGGCCTTCCCAGTGCCACCACTGCTGTAAATACCTGTCTGTAACCTCAGGCATGGGTGAAGAATCCCCTCTCGTTGCTGATAGTGTGAAATTCTGTTCCTGCACTCTACATGGGAAGAAATGAGAAGAATGAGACTGTGTCTTTCGCCTGAATCTTATAGTACAAAAATGAAAGGATGAACCAAATGGTATTTATAGCAACTTTCATTTGTTTAAATATCCCTCAGTTAGTGGCCTCCACTTCTCATGCAAAGGAATCCCCTTCCATATTCCAGTGCTTTCTGCCTCCCTCCTCAGCAAACACACACAAAAAAACGTTACCGTTCTGGGAAGATTGTAAATATGGCAGCAGAAACTGAAGTTGCTACCAATGTTTCTTTTTTTATTATTATTATGATTCATTCGTAACATATACATTTATATTATTACACATGAGTAAACTACATACAGCAGGAAAAACAACAAGACAATGTTCCACCATACAAGGACATTTGCTTGACTATGTTCCTAGCAGCCTTGTTTGTAATAGCCAAAATCTGGAAACAACCCAGATGTTCCGCCACTGAAGAATGGATAAAGAAACTGTGGTCCATTTACACAATGGAATACTACTTAGCTACCAATGATTCTTAATGCCTTGGCCATAGAAAGCAGCTTGAAGGGCCTCCTGGTTTCCTAGCATCAACAGGCTCAGATTTCCCATCAACTCTCTCCTCAAAAGTATGTACATCTGTTCCTCCACAGGGAAACCAAACTAGACTCCTGCTAAAGCCAGATGACTGCTCTGCCTCAGAGCTCTGATGTGGAAACAACAGGACAAGTATCCCTGCCCCTAGCCTGTAGAAGCTGGAGTCATCCTCTCAGATCTTGCCCAAAGAACCTGGAGGCTTTTTCTCAGATAGGCTCAGCTTCATGCTGAACACTACTGTCCTGAGAAACCAAGTTGTCCCTTTTAAAGGGGCTCAGACTTGGAGAGATCCTAATGTTGGTATGGCTTCATGAATTTCTCTGAAAATTCCTTCTATGTACACTAAACCAGTGGAAGTGTGTGGCTCCTGAGCAAGCAACCCCTGATGACGTGTTAAACAAAGGACGACAGATAAGGTAAAGTGTGGTCTTCCTTCCTCTTCCCAAACACTAATTTCTTCTTGAACTTCACAAGATGCTTCTTCCAAACATGACTGGGGGACTGTAGTACCAGGGAGAAGACTAATTCATCAGGTGAGGCAGTTCTTGCCTTGCTATGAGGCTTCATCTTCCTGGAGATCTCAAGGGGCAGCAAGAAGTCCTTCTCCTGAACTCCTTCGCCCACTTCATCACACCCTCTGCCCCAGCAATAGCAAGAAACTTTGAGAAATCCTTACCTGGTACTTTTTTTTTTCAAATATGGCTCTATATAATTTATGGATCCTCCTTGAGGATGATGAGAGAAACCATCACTATGTATAAAGTGTGTCTGAATGTTATGTTAAATATCAGAAAGTGTTAAGGAATAAAACATAAAATAAAAAGTATATGGGATATTATAAATTTAGTTTTAAAACATATATAGGAAACAATTATGAGTATAAATAAACTATGTGGCTCATTTATAGTTTAAAAATAACCTGATTTTTACATACTCCTCAGCTCTTATATTGATTGTAGGCAGTCAAGTTCCTACTCAGGTAGTTGTGGTTCATTACAGGGCCTTTAAAAGGCCCAGGATGAAATAAGGAAAGGAAACCAAGCTACCAACAAGGCCATAAAACAGGCAGCAAAATGGCTTGCTTCTCATTTTGCCCTCCCACTGTCTATCCACACGAACCCCATACTCACGGTCTGATTGGACTTCTGCCTGCAGTTCTACTAAGGTATACAGAAGACATCATCCTCACTTTCCTGGACTCTGTGACTGAAGGTTGTATGTAAGGTTGTTAGCAGCAATTGCTATGTGTTAAGCTTCAAATCCTGACAAAAGGCTGAGGCACCTACTTAATATTATCAAAGCTGACCTGGCCTCCAGGTTCTCCTAGCATCCCTACCTGTTACAGGGTATGGCTGGCATACCCCACCCTCTACCCTCAACTCTCCAGCCCTTAGCCTGCACTCCATTGCTGAAGACATGGCATACTTCGGTCTTGGGAAATAGATAAGCCAAGGTAGAACTGAGCTAGAAGAATCCTCCATACCAGCTAGACTTCATAGTGCCAGAAAGTGCTATGTGGGCTGCTGGGGAGAAGTCATCAGTCGCTTGCCTATCTGTGAATTTCATGAGCTTTAATAATAATCAGCTTCACAAGATATGCACTTGGATGCTATAGTGACATGGCTAGACAAAACCAGCTATTTTCTTATTGGTTTTCAAGCCTAGTGCACGAGGGAAGAACTCATGCCAGGTTCTGTAAACCTAGTTAAGAGCCCATGGTGGAAGAGGTTATTAGCCCTAGGTGGGAACCTACTACTACTATTTGGCTAAATGGACATTTTTATCAAACTACTTTCTGAATCCTCATGTTTATATATAGATTAGTGTTTTACCCAGCCTTCATCCAAGAAGCTTCTTAGTGCAGCAAGTGGTGGTGAATTCACAATGGTTAAACCCATAGCTGCTCAAAGTGTAGAGAAAGAGTGATAGTAGAGTCCTGGGACAGAAATGGGAGAGCTATGTCATCTCTTTCAAGGCTCAGAGAGTGTCAGAAAGAGTGTCCAAGCCAGAAAACATGGTACAAAACATGATACAAAAAATGGTATCTTCTGGACATGACATTGTTATTGGCCTCACAAGCTTTACTGTGACTGTACTATGACTACAGTCCCTGAGTGTCACTTAATGATTTGCTTTATCCTTTCTTCTTTTCTCCAAGTACCAAGGCCTCCAGTAACAGCAGAATTGGTATTTAATTCCCAATGCCTAGGGAACTTGGTTAGTTACTTCTTTTTTTAAAAGACTTATTTATTTTATGTATGAGTGCTCTATCTGCACGCACACTTGCAGGCCAGAAGAGGGCGCCAGATCACATTACAGATGGTTGTGAGCCACCATGTGGTTGCTGGGAATTGAACTCAGGACCTCTGGAAGAGCAGACAGTGCTCTTAACCCCTGAGCCATCTCTCCAGCCTCTGTTTAGTTACTCCTTTTAAAAACAAGTTCTGTTGTCAGTTTGTAGAAAGAAGTTTCCCAGATTGAGGTAGACTATCCTGACTGGGAGCCTTAGAGACCTTTTATCCTCTCCTTTCTGGTTATAAATGCTACTATCTGCTGAGCAAAGGTGTCTTTATATATGTTAATGTGAATTCAAATCTTTGAACCAGGGGTAGAGTGAAATCCATCCACCTAGGGTAAGCCCCATGCCTATGCAGTGAATATAAGGAAATTTTCCTAGTTGAGGAGTATAAAGAGCATAAAGGTCAAAGGGTTGTACAACCTAGGCTGCTCTTTCTTTGAGGCTCCCTCTGAAAATAATTTTTCATATAATTAATACTTTCCTCCCTTTCACAATGTAAATGAAAAAAAGAAAGGAAAGGAAAGGACACTGGCTAGAGAGATGGCTCAGCCATTAAAGGCTAGGCTGACAACCAAAAATACGGGAAAGGACATGACTTCCCCTAGGTATGGTGGAAGAGGAAGTTTTTTATAGATATGTGGGAAATCATAGCCAGAGGCAGACACATCTGGGAGACTCCAGAGCGGTCAAGACCCTGAACCATGTAAGTAAAGAAAGAAGGAAAGGAAGAATGGGTGGGGGACCAGGTGCAACAGCGAGCAGGCCAAAGGTACAAAAAATGGTGGGTAGCTAAATGTCTGGATTATATAGGGAAGAGTCTCCCTGGCCAACAACACATGGGAAAGTGTACCACACACCTGACACTGAGATGACTTCTAGAAGGAGTGTTAAGAACCAATTTTATTCTCTTCATATTTCATGTCAAAACATTTTTTTAATGAAGAGAGATTTCACTTATGTTCAGAAAAAACAAAACAGAAAACTGTAGCTGTTTGCACTTTTGGAAATAACTACCTTTTCACGCTTAATTATAATGTTAGCTTCTGTAAGAAACTAGTCTCTTTCTCTTATCTTGTAGGATGGCTGCATACATTTACAGTGTCTGGCTTGATTGGTACCTGACATTGCACATAACAATAATATTGCTAAACTCACCTGACTCTCCAGTTCCTCTTCATATTAATTATAAGACATGCTTATATTATACTAATGCTATCTACTCAGAGATAGATCTTAAAACATCATTTAATTTTATAATTTGAAACATTCTCAATATCTCAAAGATATTAATGCATTGTTTTTGAAGAAATGTTAATGCCACCAGGAAATTCCCATTACTGGAGTTTTACAACTACATATTGAAGATGCAGGTACATACTTACAGCTATATAGCTTTGCATAGACCCATCTTTCTACATTGTGTACTTTCAAATGAAACAACTGTCATTCAATTTGAGGATAACATTGATGGACCACAATGAGAGAGGCAATACATACTGTATAACACTGAAAAAATTTAAATGTACTATGGTTTTGTGTGTCCATGTTCATGCACACCTGTGTGTGTACCACAGCATGTATGTTGGGAAGGAGCATCAGGCAACTTTGTGGAGTTAACTATTTTCACCTTTATATATGTTCCAGGAACTAAACTCGAGTCACCAGGCTTATACAGCAAATACCTTTACCCTGCTGAGCTGTCTTGCTGGCCATATTCTATAGTATTCTGTAATATGAAACATCTCTGTACTTCATTCTGTCCAAAAGAGTCTACATGTACACACTGCTAAGTGTTTGCTTTGAGTTGAACTTCAGTCTGGATGGCATCCAAATAACTGGCTCAAGAGGAATGCAAGATTCCTTGGTGGCTTTGGGGTTTATGAACCCTCCCCCTGCCACACAGAGGAGACCATAAGGGTGAGAGTACCATCACCATAACTCTCACAGATAAGACTGACCACCTGACCAGAGCTAAATTTTTCTAATGACTGACTTTCTTTGTTTCTCCTTCTTATGTAATCTGTTAGCTAATGATGAGCTGGAAGACAGATATTTGGGATACTAATCCACTGTCTTCTCAGACTGATGACTCTGTGAATAAAATACAGCTTAAAGATTGAATTCCTGAGGTTTGTCTATGTGACCAGCAGTTTGGGTCACTGCTTATGATATGCCATGTGAAATAAGCCAGGAGCAGGAGACAAATGCTGAATGAGCTTACTCATATGTCTAATCTATAAAATGTCAAATGCACTGTAAGAGAGCTAATGGTGGTTCCCCAGAGGCATGGAGGTGGGGGAAATCACTGTTCAAAGATTTCAGATGTTTGCTTAGAAGGTAACCATATACTGAAGATGTTCAGCATGGGTCCTTCCATTTTCGTAATCTATTACAGACTTGAATTGTGTTCAGAGAGTAGATATCAAAAGTTCTCACCACCAAAATACAATGGCAACTATGTGAAAGGATACTGTGCTAATTTGATTGAATGGCATCCTTTGAGTAATAATAGAGAGGAAGTGTTAACTATTGCCATATGGTCAGGATGGAGGCTGGCTATGCAAGCTTCATACACACTTAGAAAGACAAACATTCTGGGATTCCAGTCTTGATTTGGGACCATTTACTTATTTATCCTTTCCACCCCCGAAGTTACTATTTTCTGTCTTCTCACTTTTGTTCTTAGGCAGTCAGCCAGAGAGGTTTATTAATTTTGTTTATCAGAGAACCAGCTTTTAATGTAGGTGCCTTTTCTTATTGTTTGGATGCTATTAATTATAATTTTGGTATTATCGATTCTAATGAATTTTGCTTTTTACTATCTCCCTGCCTTCTTTAGCCTTTTTTCCTTTCTTTTTAAAAACCAGCTCTGAAAAGTAATTTATACATTATGAGATGTGCAAGCAATGCTTTTAAATAAATGTACAATGTTGATGCTTCCTATAGTAAGTGCAGTTCATGTCCATTCCTGATCTCAGAGTTTTACTTAGTAGTCCATCACTTGCCTCACATGTACAGACACTGGGTTCCATTATCAACAATGTAAAAGAATCAACCCAAACTTCTTTTCTACCCTGAAGCTCTAAATAATTATGAGCCTTCTTTCAATCTCAATAGATTTGCCTTTTGAGGCACTTTCACAAAAATTGGAATACTATACTACGTAGTCTTTTGTATCTGACGTTTTCATTAACATAATGAGTTTTATCCATGCTGCCACATGCATCAGCCATTAACTGTTTTCTTTTTATATATATAGTACTGATGCCATTTTATATGGAGATTGTTCCTTAAAAAACATATTCACATACTCATAGATACATAGTTTTTTTCCGTGTGAAGCTATTAAAAATAATGGTAATACTTACACTAAACATGCATTTCTGGACATATAAAGTTTCATCGATCTTGAGTAATTCCTAGGAAGTGAGCATATTTTAAATTTATGTTTACTCCTTATATTTTTGGTTGTGAGCCTAGCCTTTAATGGCTAAGCCATTTCTCCAGCCCTTGTTTATTCCTTTAAGAAGTTGCCAAACTATTTTTCAATGGGCCTGTATCATTCCTCCCAACAACACACAAGGGTTCTAGCATCTCCATGTCCACAAAAATAGTTCATATTTCTCATTTTGATAGCAGTCACCCTAGAGACTAGAAATCAGTTTAGATTCATATTTCCATGATGAACAAAAATGAACTTCTATTTACATACTCATTGGATACTTATGTATTACCATTAATTAAATATTTACTCAAATTTGTCATGCTAAAAGTAGGATAATGTGGAATTTTAAGGATATCCTGGATTAAATAATGAAACTTGTGAATGAGAATTTTCCAAAGAAGCTTTGAATTTCAAAGATACAAAGAGGTTGGAAGGTTGCAAAGTCTACAGTCAAATTATCTTCAATCATTTTTAGCCCACTTCAGAGATATATTGTCTTTCTCTCTACCTGACCTAACACTATATGACTATTTGCTAAATCATTTGGGATGTATAAACAGACTCACTGGTTTCCAACTAATCAAAGGGCTGAGAACACTGTCAGCATCTGAGATGTACATCAGAGTTGTCCCTGTTTACTGTTACCTGCCTACCAAATGTTTCACCACTGAATTTGCAAACTGCATTTTTATGACCTTCTCAACAGAGGTAAGAGTAGATAGTCATAGCAAGAGACACTAAAAGTGACCTAACTCCAGATGTGTAAGTCCCATTACAAAAAATCAAACAACACAAATAACCAAGACAATATGTTCTGTCTAGAAATTAGTACCCCATTGTAATATTTCCTGAGAAAAGCAACTTATCTAATGCACAAGAAAATGATTTGATGAAAATATCTTTCCTATCTTGCTGAGTCTAAAATTCTGAATGTAAATATTGCCAAATACAAAAAGCCAAAACACTATGAATGTAACATTTATATAGTTCCTGATTGTTTTGTGGTTCTTCTTGCTGTATATAGCTTAGTGTGTGTGTGTGTGTGTGTGTGTGTGTGTGTAATAATATAAATGTATATGTAAAAAAATAACAAAATGATTTGAAAAAGCAATTATGCATATTTTCAAGAAACTCAATGAAGATACTAATCAATGCTTGAATGAAGACCTTGCAGACACAAACAGTTGAATGAAATAGGAGAGACAATTCAAAATATGAACATGGAACTTGATCAAGAGGTAGAATCACTGAAGAAAATCTAAACTTAAGTAAAACTCAAAATGAAAAACTCAGGAAGTCAAAAACTTAGCGGAAAGCCTCGCTGAATGATTGGGTCAAGTGAAAGAGAGACTACCAGATCTTGACAACAAGGAATTTCCAAAATTGTGGACAAATGGATTGAACTAGAAATTGTCATAATGAGTGAGTTCACACAGAAGCAAAAAGAGCTAAATGGTATATACTCACTTATATGGAGACACTAGCCCAAGGTGTACATCCCCATGAAAAATTGTACCTACCAGGATAGTGGGTAAGAGGGGAGGTCATCCTATTGAGACTTTAGGCGTGAGAAGCCTGGGAGAAAGAAGAAATAGAAGGATCCAGCGGGTCATGGAAAACTACAGGCAAGTCTGGGCCCTGGGGTCCTCCGCAAACTATGGCAACAGCCAAGGAAAAAATAGGCAGTAAACCACGAACCCCTACCCAGACTAGCCGATGGACAGGACATTCTCCACTGGTGAGTGGAGAAGGAGATCTAACTTTCACACAAACTCTGGTGCCCCATATTTGAACATGTCCCTTGGATGGAGATGCCTGGTGGCACTCAGAGGAAAGATAATAGGTCACTAAGGAGAGACTTGATACCCTATGAGCATATACAGGGGGAGGAGGTCCCCCTCAGACACAGACATAGGGGAGGGGAGGGGAGTAGGGGGGAAGTGGGAGGAAGGGAGGAATGGGAGGATACATGGGATGGGCTAACAACTGAGATGTAATATGAATAAATTAATTTAAAAAAGGAAAATGAAAAAAAACAATATTATTAAAGGACAGTTGACTTTATTTTTTTCTATTCTTAGTTAAACATGTTAGAATTTCAATTATTTCCATATTGTTCCTTATGATATTTTTCTCCTCTCTAATCATGTCCTCAGCTAAAGGTCAATTTGGTTTTATTTGGCCCTTCCTATATAATCTGTGATTCACATGTCATAATTTGTTTCCATTGTTTCATGGTATGCTACGGGAACTGTCTGCCCATAAACCCACAACATGTACTTTTTCCAATGTCATAAAAATAATTGAAAAAGTCTACTTTTGTAATAACTTGCTACTTTGCTATAAAAAGATTTCCCTGCTTTGGGTCTGGGCTGTTTCATTCTACTAAGGAGACTACAAGTATGGCTCTGCTGTAAATAAAATGTATCGCCTTACAACATCTCAGTGTTAGCTCCTGGTTTTTGACAACGTAACAAGTATTATTACAGTACCACTACTACATGCTACATATGCTACCTTTATTTTTTCTCCCTTCATTTTTCAGGCTGTTAGAAACAGAATTCTGATTAGAAAATAAGGATTGATACCATTTCTTTCAAGTATCTTACCTCTACCTGACTATCTGTACTCCCTTAGACAACATCTGGCAAAGATTTAGAATCAGGATCAGTAACCCTGAATGTGGTAATAAGAAACTGCTGAGTTTCAAACCCAGGACGAGTGGCTGAGGTTCCTTATTTAACATATCATAGTGCACCCGGCTTCCAGGTTCTTCCAGCATCCCCCAGTTCCTACTTGTTACAGGGTATGGCTGGCAAATCCTGCCCCCTACCCCTACCCTGAACTTTCCAGTGGACTGGGCTGCCCTTCTCCCAGAGACTCTTCCTTAAATAATCCAAATATTTTGGTTACCTACTCTCTCCTCTCCTCTCCTCTCTTCTCTTCTCTTCTCTTCTCTTCTCTTCTCTTCTCTTCTTTTCTCTTCTCTTCCCCTCTTCCCTCTCCTCTCCTCTCCCCTCCTCCCTCCATCCTTCCATCTATCTATCTATATCTATATCTATATCTATATCCATATATCTATCTATATCCCTGCCTGCAAAGTGACTTCCCCAGCCTGGCCACCTTGGGAACTGATCCTGAATAAACTGGCTTTTATACTTTTAATTTGGCTTGAATTAGCATTAGTATGTGAGTGAAGAGACCTATTAGAGACTACCCAGGATTTAAAGGTATTGTACTATATGTATAGATATTACATAGCTGGTCTTGACATGTTTTTAAATACATGTTTCTTGTGGTGGTTTGAATAAGAATGGCCCCCCATAGACTTACGTGTTTGAAAGCTTGGTCCAAGGGAGAAGTACTAGTAGCGTGGCCTTGTTGGAGTAGGTATTGCCTTGTTGGAGGAAGTGTGCCACTGTGGTGGGTACAGGCTTTTAGGTCTCCTATGCTCGAGCTATGCCTGGTGTGGGTCACAATCTCCTCCTGCTGCCTGCAGATCAAGATGTAGATCTCTCGGCTCCTTCTCCAGCACCATGTCTGCCTGCATGTTGCCATGCTTCCTGTTATGATGATAATGGACTAACCCTCGGAAACTGTAAGCCAGATCCAATTATGTGCTTTCTCTTTTTATAAGAGAGGCAGTGGAGCCAGGCACCGATTGCACATACCTTTAATCCCAGCACTCGGGAGGCAGAGGCAGGCTGATTTCTGTGAGCTTGAGGCCAGTCTGGTCTACAAAGTGAGTCCAGATAGCCCAGGGTACAGAGAGAAACCCTGTCTCGAAAAACAAAAACTAAAATGTTACCTTGTTCATGGTGTCTCTTCACAGCAATAGAAACCTTTACTAAGACATTTCTCTAGGCGCCCCTCCTTCATGAGCACAATTTTCATCATCTCAAAACTTTTAATTCCATAAACATACAAACATCATCTTGCATTGTCTCATATCCAATGAGAAGCATGGGGAAGAAAAGAGCTGGCCAATCTTTTTTTTATATATTTATTTATTTATTTATTTATCTATCTATTTATTTATTTATATAGTATACAGTGTTCTGCCTGCACATACTCCTGTAGGCCAGAAGAGGGCACAAGATCTCATTATAGATAGTTGTGAACTACCATGCGGTTGCTGGGAATTGAACTCGGGACCTTTGGAAGAGCAGACAGTGCTCTTAACCTCTGAGCCATCTCTCCAGCCCCTGAGCTGGCCAATTTTAATGACCCTGGATGGAAAAATGATAGGAGCGTATATACCAAAGTATATAAAACTATGAGCCTATGATATTGCCTGATATTCAGACAGTATCTGAGAAACCAGAATGCCATCTAAGTAGTGCTTTTCCAGAAAGTAAAATAATGGCTTGCCCATCTTTCCTAAACTTAGTGAAGAAATTTAAAAGGCCTGTGACTTCTGACTTCTTTTTCTTCCCCTAATCCTTTAACAATTCATCCTATCACATGGTACTCTAACTTCTAAAAGAAGGCATCAGTGCTACAGTCCCCCTAACCACCAATTTAGCTAATGCTAGTTGAGTTGCTAAGTTGTGCATTGGTGTTTCAGCAGACAACATTGGGCTGGCTTGAACTTGAGCAACAAAGAAAAAGACAGGAGATTCTTGCCCTGCAAACATATTTTCCCAAGAACAAGTCAGATATGGGGCCAGAGAACTACAACTCTAACTTGACATAGGTGATTCCTGCCTGTTGTCCCACTAAGAGCACTGAGACAGTAGTCTCTGTTTGGAAGTTAGGTAGGAAAGGAGTTTCCTGTGTCACTTAGATTTGGGACCCAGAATGGGCAGATAATAGAAAGGTGGACTACAAGGTGTCAAGTTTGGTGTCTAGCTAGTGATAAAGATAGACTGAAGGAGAAGTGATGAGTTTTTACATCACCGTACAGTCATGCTCTGAAAAGCTGGTCTACAGATCAAGCGATGCAATTGCAAATCCCTGGTATATGCCCCTCATTAATTCAGACAGTTGGCTAAAGATTAATGCTGTTACCCCCAAATACTTTAGTCTTGTGTGGACAAACTATTAAAGAATTAAAGCCAGAAGAGAATGTTTCCTTTGTCACATCCAAGTTCCTTAGTTTTTTCTAGAAGTGTATATGGGTTGTGCTTTGAATTTGAAACATTCCCCGTGAGTTTACATGTTTGAACACATGGTCCCCAGCTTTAGATGGTTGCTGAAGCTTTGAGAGATGAAGCTGTAAGAAGTGGTTCATGCCATGCATTCCTTCTGGCTTCATTTATTTCCTTTCTTAATAAAAGAGAGGAAATGTATTTATTTGTGTGTGGGAAGGACACTTGTGGGACCATGGGATTGAAATCAGGTTGACAAGCTTCGTGGCAAAGACCTTTACCTGTTGTGTCAATTGGCCAGCATGGGTCTTCTGTCTGTTCCTAGCTGCTGAACATAAAACATCACCAACTACCTTTCCCCTGTGCCATGGTATTTTTTAAAGAATAATTTCTACAATCGATGGTACTTCTTAGAACATACTCTGATAACACATTGATTTAAATACACGTTCTCTTTTTGAAAAGCTCAACATGTTCTTGTTTTAGCTGTTAGATAGGATAGCTGTATTTTCAGAAGAAAGAATTCATGCTTAATCTTGTTCGGTTCCCTGAACATTTTGCCATAGGATCCAAGCAAGGTCCCAAGGATGAGTGATTAACTAGTAATGTTGATGGTGCTGAAAGAGGGGAAACTCCAGAAAGCATGTTGGTGTGTTATTCACCTAAGGAATGCCTTCTCAGCTAGCTTTGGTGGCCTTGGCATCATATCATTGCTGCTTTCAATCCCAGATTTGTGCCATAGCAGCTACTACTCTCTGTATCCTTCCTGATGAGCTGGATATCATTGTTTTTCATCTTGATGCATGGGAATTGAATTCTGAGATCCAAGCAGTTTTGAGCATTGGATAAGAGAATGTATATGGGGGGCTGGAGAGATGGTTCAGTGGTTAAGAGTACTGTCCAATCTTATAGAGGTCTTGAGTTCAATTTCCAGCAGACTCTTAGTGGCTCACAGCTATCTATAATATGATCTGATGCCCTCTTCTGGCGTGCAAGTGTACATGCAGATAGAGCACTAATATACATTAAATAAATAAAGAAACCTTAAAAAAGGAGGGAATGCATATGAAATATGTAGTGGTGTGGTATTCTTTTGTTTTTCTTAATCATGCCAATCAAGAAAATCAAATGAATAAATTAACATATTCAATTTAAGTAAATTTAAGTAAAAATAAAATATTTTGAATATCATCGTACTTACTTTGTAATCATCTTTATTGTCATGATTTTCCATTTTCATTGTGACTTAGATTATTTAAAATGATTTTTAAACTTCAATATCATTCAAATTTAAGGAAAATATATTACAGTGGTATAAAGAGTTGAAAATGTTTTTTTGTTAGTTTTTGAGACAGAGTCTCACACTGTAGCCTACGCTAGCTTGAATCTATGTAACTCAGTAAGGACTCAAACTTTCAGAAATCCTCCTGTGTCAGCATCCTGAGTGCCACAATTACATGTATGAGCAAAACAGTGACTGAGTCCCAACAAATATGAACCTACATTTCATTTGTTGTGCTTCCTATAGTGAAAAATGGCACTAAAAATGAGTTCAAATTCCCAATACCTTATCGGCTTAGTCATGATGTTTATTATACTAATTCCATATTGGAAAAGAGGGGTTTTTTTTGTTTTGTCAGTGTAAAAGATCAATTATTTCAACACATAAACACACAAATGTGACTTTAAACAATGAGTCAGAAGGAAGTCTGACTATCATAACAGGAAGATGAGCACTAAGAAGTATAGAATTAATTTCAATGATAGATTGAAAAGGAGTGGATAAAGAGGGGGAGGGGAAAACCAGGACAGTCATCTTGTAAAGGCAAGGAGCCCTGCTCTTGTATGACCAGGGCACTACAGTGCAACAGAAAAGATACAACTCTTTGTGGGCATAGAGACATTCACTGATGCTCACAGTTTCATCAATCCCTGGCAAAGTCTGTCAAAAAATCTGAGAATGTAAACTCTCACATAAAAAATATAATTGACCTGCTGATTCAGTAGTTTCTTCCTCAAAAAAGTATTTGTTATTAAAAGTTCATTGTGTATCACACAGACTTTGGGAAGCTTTAAGTAAATGACCCAATCGATGCCTCCCTGAGGCTAGATAAGAGAGTAATAAGTTGATCTAGATTCATCATGAAACAAATCAACTCAAGTATGGAGGTTCTGGAGCATCCTAAACACAGGGTGTTAGGGTGAAGGCTGCAGTTGCCCTCTAAGTGATGGAAAAGTCGAATTCATGGTGGAATTATCCTTTACTGAGGGATCCACCATAAGATAAACATTTCCTAAGTTCAACTGTTCCACTTGGACTTGAAGGAGAATCAGTGCAAAGCTCCAAAGTATTTCTTGTCCACCTGGAAGATACCAATTATTTTCACACCACCACTGCCATGGACATAAATACAGGCATTGTAAGTAGGGGGAAAGTGAAGCACATGTCCCATGCCAGCAGAGAAGCAAATTTTAAATATATTTTATTAATGTATTCATATTACATCTCAATGGTTATCCCATCCCTTGTATCCTCCCATTACTCCCTCCCTTCTGCTTTCCCCCTACTCCCCTCCCCTATGACTGTGACTGAGGGGGATTTCCTCACTCTGTATATGCTCATAGGGTATCAAGTCTCTTCTTAGTAGCCTGCTGTCCTTCCTCTGAGTGCCACCAGGCCTCCCCATCCAGGGGACATGGTCAAATATGAGGCATGAGAGTTAGTGTGAGAGTCAGTCCCCACTCTCCACTCAACTGTGGAGAATGCTCTGTCCACTGGCTAGATCTGGGTAGGGGTTCGAAGTTTACTGCATGTATTGTCCTTGGCTGGTGCCATAGTTTGCTCAGGACCCCTGGGCCCAGGTCTACCCTTCATAATGTTCTTCTTGTAGGTTTCCTGGACCCTCTGGATCCTTCTATTTCCCCATTCTCCCATGCTTTTCTCACCTACAGTCCCAATAGGATGTCCTCCCCTCTGTCCCACTTTCCTAGTAAGTGAAGACTTTTCATGGTTCGTGCCCCTTGGGCTAGTGTCCAGATATAAGTGAGTATATACCATTTGACTCTTTCTGCTTCTGGGTTAGAGAAGCAATTTTGAGATTTTATGTAGCACTTTATAGGAACAATCTCCTGCTTACAGATGAGGTAGGTGTTTTTTTGTTTTTTGTTTTTTGTTTTTGTTTGTTTGTTTTTTGTCCTAGATGTAAGCTGAATGAAAGGCATATGTCAGCAAGCATAGTGTACGTATGGTATCCTGGCAAAGGTAAAAATGTCTGGCATTAATGAGAGACAGATCTGTCTGCGAGTACCGGTTTTATCACTTCACACTCAAGGAAGCAAATACACAATCTTCTCTCAGCTTACACTCACTGTGCTTCAGTATCCCTCTTCCCTTCAAGTTGCACTGTGAGTGCCAGTGGATGTTGGCGACATCACTGTGTGCTGGGGATGTCTGCAGCTGTGTCTGGACAGAGCCATCTCTGTGTATTTTTCTTGTGCATACCTGACCCAGGCCTCAAAGCCCTTCCTGCTCCAAGAGAAGTGGAGTTTCTTCCGGTGATATTTCTGTGTATCCCAGAGATCCACAGAGCCATTCCAGTGTCAACAGTGATGAGGACACCCCCAGTAGTAGGTAAGTCTTCCTCCTTTGGGACTTTTGCCAAAAGGAATTCCCCTGAGGTTTTGTGCTGCATGTAGACAGACTGTGCCTCACTCTCTATAAAAAATCAAATTCCATACAATGAGTCGAAGACATAGGCTGCCCACCCTGGAGGGATAGATGCCTACCTTGGTGGAGTGACTACAAGAAGGTAAACAGCCACATTATAACCTGCAGCTCTGCCCCCATGGGCCTGTAGCTGTGAGTAGCTTGCCTGGCCTGCCCACCAGAGTATGATCTGTGGAGACAAGGGAGTAGATTTATTATCATTGATTCCTCTTTGTAGTCCCAGCACCAGTGAGAGTGACCAGCACATAGGGAGCATACGATAAATACTTCTCCAGTAAATAAATGAGAGCATCTGTGAGTTTTATACAATTCTCCAGAAGAGGTACAGGCTTAGTGTAGGTCCAAAAGAATCACAGTGTTACTCAACTTCAAGTGAGGAGGGCGAGGTCGGCTCCACCTGAGGAACACATGAATCAAGGACTGAGGAAGGTAGCAGATGACACCAAGAAACAGTGTACTCTAAACTCCAGGGAGTCAGGAATGAAGGAAAGCTGCGGAACAGTTATGCATATATACTGGTGAGTCCCCGCTATCTTAGCTTAAAAGGCCAAGTAAAACAGGGCTTTTCATAAAGCAGAAAGGAAAGCCCACCATCTGTCCTGAAGACACTGGCTTTGTTCAGACATTAGAGATCGCCCATCTCCTAGTAAGAGACAGTGCCAACAACAGAGTGTGGAAGCCACAGCTTAAGGCAGAGAGAGGAGGCATGCCAGGAAAATCCTCTATTCTTGGTACTCATCATTCTACTGGCACATCCATTTAAAGTGCTGTTTTTAAAAGGTTCCTGCTATGTGTGGTGAGATAGCTTAGTGGGTAAAGGACTCTAAGGCTCCAGTGTACTTTGGATTTCAGCCTCTCCTGCCAGCCACAAAAGCCCAAGTGTAGTGAATGTCCCGGAAGCAGGGCAGTCGTGGGGGCTCTCTCCTCCATGGTCACTCACTGCCTGAAATTTCCAGAGGACTCTCACTGACAGGCCCAGCTGAGCTCCTACCTCACTGCAGACTTCTGCTGGAGCCATGTGGATTCCCTGGGGACTCTCAGGATGCGGACCTAGAGTAGGTGTCAAAGATTTTTATCCCCACCACATTCCTGCAAAGACATGACATAGCTGCAGCTACATCCTGTGTGAACCCTCTAGAGACTATTCTGGTCCCTGTGTTATTACTCAGAGGTTTAAGAAAGATGCAGACACAGGACATTCTCCACAGTTGTGTGAAGAGCAGGGACTGACTCTGACACGAACTCTGGTGCCCCATATTTGACCACTTCCCCTTAGTGGGGAGGCCTGGTGGCAGTCAGAGAAAGGATAAGCAGTCTACCAAGATGAGACCATATAGTGGGGGAGGAGGTCCTTCTGAGTCATAGACCTAGGGGAGGGGACTAGGGTGAAAGTGGGATGGAGAAAGGAACGAGAAGAGACAAGCAAGGGGATAACAACTGAGATATTATCTGAATAAATTTTAAAAAGAGCTAAAAATTAAAAAGAAAAAAGAAAGGTGCAGACAAAGGGCTGCAGCCTCCAGGATACACAATGCCTATGTCTGTGCTGCCACCTGGTGGCCATGCCATTGAAATGACAGATAGAAGCCATAGGCAGAAGTATAGCATTTTCAGGATATTTTTTCTCCCTTGTTTTGGTAGTGGTAGGGACATTACCTGGGCCTTATGCATGACTGGCAAGCTCTGAAATCCCCTATACAGGAAAAGTCATCTTTAGGGTGGGGTCCTCCTTTCCCCTTGGAAATAAGGAAATCTTTTGGCTCAGGGTATATTAAAACCCATGTCATGTGACATGCCCCTTGGGCTAATATGCAGATATAAGTGAGTATATACCATTTGAGTCTTTCTGCTTCTGGGTTAACTCACTCATTATGGTCATTTCTAGCTCAATCCATTTATCCACAAATTTCGGGAATTCCTTGTTTTTAATAGCTGAATAGTATTGCATAGTGTGAATGTACCACAGTTTCTTTATCCATTACCAGGTAACTGGGACAGTGGGGAGGACATCCTATTGGGACTCTAGATGAGACAAGCATGGGAGAATGGCAAAGTAGAAGGATCCAGAGGGTCCTAGAAACCTACAAGTAGAACATTATGATAGGCAGATTTGGGCCGAGGAGTCCTGCTCAAACTGAGGCACCAGCCAAGGACAATACAGGCTGTAAACTTTAAACCCCTACCCAGATCTAGCCAATGGTCAGAACATTCTCCACAGTAGAGTGGAGAGTTGGATATGACTTTCTCACGTACTCTGGTGCCTCATATTTGACCATTTTCCCTGGAGGGGGAGACCTGGTGGCACTCAAAGGAAGGACAGCAGGTTACCAAGAAGAGACTTGATACCCTATGAGCATATACAGGGGGAGGAAATCACCCTCAGGAACTGTCATAGGGGAGGGGAATAAGGGGAAAATGAGGAGGGAAGAATGGGAGGATACAAGGGATGGGATAACCATTGAGATGTAACAAGAACAAATTAATAAAATAATATATATCTTGGAAAAAACAGAAAAAAAAACCCATGTCCTTTCTATGAACTAGTCTTTTGACCACAAGTCAGATGTAGCCTCTTGGAGAAATGTTTTGAAGAGAAATGAGCTCTTCCTTCCCATGGGTGGTCTTTGAATAGTGTGTATGCCTGTAGACTAGCCTGAACTTTCCATAAGGTATGTGGGGAGTGGAAGAAGCCCCAGGTGAATGTGTGTTGTTGACATGAGTACAGCCATATCAAGAGCCCCATTGCCTTAGACCAATGAGAACTGGTGAAACCTCCCTTGGGTTGGGCTCAGAGAGATGGTAGAACCTTCTTAAAAGGTCTAACTGTGAATGTTGACAATGTAAGCAGAGACTGCCTATCTCAGTTTCTTTCTCTAGGATGATTGCAGCCTGAGGTCCCTTACAGAGACCCCCTACAGAGACTGGCCAAGCCTGCCTCCTTCCTCAGCTGTGTAACATAAACCCACCTCACCTCCTGAATTCAGATCTATAGAATAAATGTGCTGATTTTTCACACTGCTGTTGCAGTGGGTGTTCTCCTTCAGAGCAAGCACAGGCAACTGCTCTCAGCTTTTTGTACGTGACTATGTGTCTGTCAGTCCTCGTTACATCATTGTCCCAGGTATGTCAGTCTCTGAGCCCTGCAGGGTGTGTCAATGTGAATTTCTTTGGGGTGTGATGGCTGCTTCATAGTGGCAGAACTAAAGGTTGAAAGAATGAAAATAAGAAGGCAGGTAGCTCACCTTTACTCGGAACCCCCACATCTTCCCTTGGGTTACTATAAAAATATTCACAAAAAGCATATCTTGTACAAAAAAAAAGTTTGCTCTACATTGACCTGGAAACTGTAGGTCCAGGATCAGAGTAAAGCGTAGCTGTGTTCTGGTGAAGGTTCTCTGATGGTTCTCCTCTGCTAGCTTAGTGTATCACCACATGGCAGAATGCAGAGAGGAAGGCGGGCTCTCTTTCTTGTGACCTTTGTAAGTACACATGCTATTTATGAACATTCTTATCATTCCATAGAATTGTAATTAACTCTGAAGGGTCTACTATTTATTGCTTAGTTTGTTTGTTTAGACAGTGTCTCACTATGGAGCTTTGCTTGTTGGGAGCTCACTATGCAGACAAGGCTGGCTGCCTTGAATTCACAAAGACCCACTATGGAGTCCAGGTATTAGGGAAAGGGACACCACACCCCTTGGCTCTACCTTCTAATACCATTTCATCAGTGAGTTGGGCATCAATACTGGATTTTGAGAGATCACAAATACTCTGTCTGTAATACATCTCCTTCACGTGGAACAGAACTGTCTCAGAAACTGGCATCTGGAATCTGGGGAAAGCATCACTTTGTGCCTCTGATATAGCAGTGCTTGAAGGAGCTCACTGTTATCAGGAGCCTGGTATTGATTTTTTGTTCACCCTCAATGCCTCTCCTTGTGGTGGGAGTGCTGGTGACCAATGAGAGACAGACACCTGAGGAAGGTAGGCAATACCAAGAAGCACTGGAAGCCAAGAAACTGCTTGAGGAGGACAGCTGGAGGGAACACCATGTGACTAGCCACTGCTGTGAGTGAAAAGCAAGTGCTGGGAGGCGGATGTCCTTTCAGATACAGTGGTACTGACCACATACATCCCAAGCTCATTCCAGCTTCACTGGCTCTGCCATTCTTGTTGAGGTGAGCTTCCTGCTGATCCCTGACAGACTAGAGAGTGTTCAGGAAATCATGCATCCTATTGTTCAGTAGCCAGAACGCTGGCAACTGCAGAGCTGTCACCATGGCTACCAGGAGATTATTTTCTATTAGGAGAACAGTGACTCATGTATGAGCAGTGCATTCTGTAGATGTCAGTGGGAACATCATGCTTCATACAGGAACTCTGACAGTCAAGATTTGCCTTTAGGGTCTGGACATTGCGTTCTCACTAACAGGCTGTCAGTGACTGAGGTGCACAGACCAGTGAGATGTGCAGTAGACTGCAAGCACAGCTGTATACATACGAGTGGTGGACCCCAGGGAGATCTCAGGCTCTGGGGCACTAGCTATGTCTTTGGCACATTAGGAACCCAGTGCTGGGACTGGATCACAGCCCCCTCCTAACAGACTGCAGGGAAACGCTTGCTGTTCCTCCTTTGGTCAGGGGTTGAGAAGTCAGTGGTGGTGGGTGCAACAGAGGAAAGGCACACTCTACATTCTGGATAAGCTTTTCCAGTGGGGCTTGCAGGAGGAAGTGGAGGTTTCTGGAAGTGAGGACACTGGTTAGGGCCACTGCAGAAAATGCATAAAACAAAAACAACTCAAAGACACAGATGCAATCAGAAAGCCCACTGGAGCATGGGCGACTGACTGCTCACCAAATGGGGGAAACTGGAGCACACTACAAAGCCTGTATGTAGCTCAGAGGCTTAGGAAGTGTCTTTTCCAAGTGACTCAGTTGTTCTAAGCACCTTCCAGGTGCTGGTCTGGTATCAGAGATTTCTTTGCTGACAGGCATGTCTGAGAGTGACTCATGCTGTCTTTATAGTTCAATCTTGGCAACAAGGGGCCTAGTCAATCTGATCAGTTTCAGGAACTTGCTAAATCTATTTTGGATTGTTTACCTTCTGGTTTAAGGAGCTCCCCTGTAGGACGGAATGTTTCAATTTCTGAGGAAACGGTAATATAAAGAGAGCAGAGATGTGTTTGGGTTAAGGCATGTACCAAAGATTAAGAGCCACACAGAAGACAGAAGGGCAGGCATACAGTGTGCTAACATATATGGCTTCAGAGACTTTTAGGAAGTGTTTAAATCTTAGGCACAAGACAGAAAGGGAAATTTGGAGCAGGATGTGCATCAGGAGCAAGGTTGGAAAAAGCACCGAATCCTTCGGTTTTTTTATTCTGACACTTCCTAAGGAGATTCCTAGGTCAGTGAAGGACATGGATCCAGAGACCAAGAGAAGGGCAGGGATACTTGGCAAGCAGCTGATGATGAGCCAGTGTCTGCCACTAATGGGGTGCTTTTCCTACAGAGTAATTTGAGGGTTGAAAGTATAAGACTGAGACCTCCAGAAAGATCTCTAGTCTATTCCCAGTGTCCCCACTGAGACACGGAGTCCATTGTCAATGCAAACGCATAGGAATTTATTGAGCAGACATGATGGGGTCTGCCAAGTTCTTTCGAGTTGGAGACCCTGAGAAGCAGAGGCCTGGGCTTTTAAAACCCTTTATAGAAGCAGAACTTATCAGAGAAACTTGATTGGTTAATAGACTAGCATTGGGACTTTTCTAGTTGGAGAGGGGTAAGTACATTTCTGGGGTAGGGGAAATTTTTTTTTTGAAATTTTTAAACACAAGCTGCAACACAAACTGGTTGTCTTTGGGTCAATCTGGACTCTTTATTATCCTTAAACACAAACCAGCTGCTAGCTGTCCTTGGGAAAAGCTGGAGACTTAATGGGTGTCCTTAAGGGAGAACTGGGTATGACAGCTTCTACATTCCCCCAGACTTTGACCTTAATGAGGGTCCTTAAGGAGGTGGGGCTGGTTCCTTCAGAAGAGCTGTTCTTTCTTGAGTGTGGGGTACTGTGGTTTACATGCAGTCAGAGGCACTGTGTGTAAAATGTATGGATTTGGAATTATACTTCAATGAAAATAACCAAAAACGACAGCATCATCTCAAAGCACACATTTATTGCTACAATCAATAAAATGTATAGGTAGTCTTTGTATAGAGAGTAATACAAGTCAGGTGCAATTGTGTATGACTGTAATCCCAGCACTCGGGGGCGGGGGGTGGGAGGCGGAGGTAGAAGCAGGAAGATCTCTGTGAGTTTGAGGCCAGCTTGTTCTACAGAGTGAGTTCA
Organism: Acomys minous; assembly: GCF_964271855.1. Lineage (NCBI taxonomy): Eukaryota > Metazoa > Chordata > Mammalia > Rodentia > Muridae > Acomys > Acomys minous. The sequence goes on along the minus strand of NC_140488.1, from coordinate 106,185,340 downwards.
GGACAGCCAAGGCGACACACAGAAACCCTATATTGAAAAGAGCAACAACAACAAAAAACAAAAAAGCACAAAAGGATAGTCTGGAAGTGATCCAAGATGGTGGTGTCCAGCGTGCATGGTTTCTGAGTGGCAGAACTGAAGTGACTGTGGAGTGAGCAAGAGGCCATGTTGCGAACTCCAAAACAGCAGTGTCTGTGCCCAAGGGTACTGGAATGAGCAGTTCCAGCCTCTGGTTACCTGGCTATTCCTGCTGTTCTGGAGAAAGCTCCCAGGTTCTGGGGATACTTGGTTCCACCCTCTGCCCACCTGGATATTTCTACCTTCTGGAGGAAAGCTCCCAGGTTCCTGGGGCACAGGGTTCCAGACTCTGGCCATCTGACTCCCAGGATCCAGGGAAACCATCTGAGCCCCTAATCCACAGCTCTACCTATCTCCCTGGCAGACCTCAAGAGCATAGAGGATCTTGCTGCAAAATGGTGGTACTCAGTGCACATGTTGTCTCGGCAGCTTGAGCTCATAGAGCACTGACAGAGGGAGTGGAGGGACTGCTGACTCCAGGAGTTACCCCAGCAATCAGAGGGCTCCTGGGTTCCTGAGGGAACTAGCTGTTCCCTTGAGAACACACAGGCTAGACACCCCCCAACACACACACATACTCCAATCCATTGCCTATGGGGCTAATGGGGACACAGGCACCTAAGGAATCCATAAGGCTACCCACCATTCCAAGGAGAGCTGCTCTAGGAACATCCAGCCTCATGCCCAGGGCTCTTCCCACACCCTCAAGAAATCTAGCAGGAACCAGGAACAACCAACCAATGGTAAAGACAACCAGATTGGTAAGGGCCAGTGTAAGAATACAATCAACAAAAATCAGTGCAATATAGCAGCACCAGAACCCAGTTATCACACTGCAGGCATACCTGGATATTCTAAAGCAACTGAAACACGAGGAAATGACCATAAATATAAGTTTATGAAGATGATAGTGGCTTTTAAAGAGGAAACGAATAAATTCCATAAATAAACAGATGACAATACAACCAAACAGACAGAGGCCCTTAAAGAGGAAATGAATAAATCACTTAAACAAATTCAGGAAAATACAAACAAACAGCTGAAGGAAATTGTAAGAAAATGTAAGAAAACACAGTTGAGGAAATCCTGGAGATGGAAAACTTAAGGAAGAAAGCAGGACCGGCAGAGGTAAGCATCCTCAGCAAAATACAAGAGATTGAGCAAAGAATCTCAGGTGTAGAAGATACAATCAAAGAAACTGATACATCTGTCAAAGAAAATGTTAAATCTAAAAATCTCCTGACACAGAGCATCCAAGAAATTAAGGATATGAGAAAAAGAAGAAACTTAAGAATAATGGGAATAAAAGGTTCACAGCTCCAAGGCCCAGAAAATATTTTCAACAAAATCACAGAAGAAAATTTCAACAACGTAAAGAAAGTGACACCTCTAAACATGCCAGAGGCTAACAGAACACAAAATAGATTGGACTGGAAAAGAAAATCCTCCTGCCACATAAAAATGAAAACACTAAGTGTACAGAACAAGCAAAGAATATTAAAAGACGCAAGGGGAAAGGTTAAGTAACATATAAGGGCAGACCTATCAGAATCACACATGACTTCTCAACAGAGACTCTAAGTGCCAGAAGGGCCTGGACAGATAACTTGCAAACCATAAGAGACCATAGATGTCAGCCCAGACTACTATACCCAGAAAAACTTTCTATCACCACAGATGGAGAAAACAAGCTATTCCATGACAAAACCAAATTTAAACAATATCTATGCAAAAACCCAGCCCTACAGAAGGTACTAGAAGGACAACCCCAAACAGAGGAGGTAAATACACCCAAGAAAACACAGGAAATAATAACTCCACTGCAGCAAAACCAAAAGAAGAGAAACACATAAACACAGTACAACCACCAACATCAAAATAACAGGAGTTAGCAAGCATTGCTGATTTATATCTATCAACATCAATGGACTTAATTCCCCAATGAAAAGACACAGACTAACAGAAGGAAAAAGTAATGAAACTAACAGACGTCATCAATCAAATGGATCTAACATATATCTACAGAACTAAGAGGAATGTCAAGTCACGGCAGTTCTGGCAAGGGATTATATCCAAAGATCTTCTAGATCTGTGTGATCTGGATGGAATACAAACACACCTTTAATCCAGGAGACAGAGGCAAACAGATCTGAGTTCAAAGCCAGCCTGGCATAGAGTAAGTACCAGTGAAAATGAGGGCACAGCAAACCCAAACCTATGAGACACAATGAAAGCAGTGCTAAAAGGAAAGTTCATAGTACTATGTGCCTTCATAAAGAAAGTAATGAGATCTTATACTAGCGAATTAACAGCACAGAGAAGAGGAGAAGGAGTGCTGAGAGAAATGAGGGTGGGGATCTGATGTGGGGAGAGCAGGGGTGGGACAGGAGGAAACATGTAGAAAGAAGAGAAACCTTGGCCGGGGGCATCTCTGAAACAGGCTAGAAATCCACAACATGATAGGCTCCAGGGAGGATATGTGGGTTACTCTAGCTGAGTTCCCTACTATCAGCAGACACGGAGACTGAAGAGGACACCCTCTAACCAGACAAGACTCCCAGTAGAAGGAGAAAAGTACCAATCTACCCACAAAAACTTAATTATCCTATGTGTGAGGCGATGACTTCTAGGTCCAATTAAAGGTCTTTTGCTGGAGGCTAAGATCTCAGCATAGGGTGAGGTAATTCCAAGAATTCCCTGCACTTGCACAAGTTCCTTATCAGGAAAAGGTTGGGCCTGTGATCTTCCCTGAGGTCTATGTGATGCTCCTTACAAGATCTTGGGTTACCAGATCAGGTGGAGTGAGAACCTGCTGAGAAAAGGGAGTCCACCTTCATAGGCCAAGCACAAAATGTCTATCCAGAAAAGTCAGACTTCGACCTTATCCAGCAGAGTCCCACATATCTCCATTTCTTTGTGACCTTGCATTTACTGGCAGAATATTTCTCTATGAGGGACCCCAGAGCCACCATACTAGGCAGTAACCTTGAACTAACTTTTACCAAGGATGCCACAGGCACAAGCCTTGGCTGGGAATCAGGGACCACACAGCCACCACACATACCAGGGACCCAGAATAGACAACAGCAAGAAAATAGCACAATACACACCTAACAAGACTGGACATGCACACCAAGAAACATTTCAAACATCATGACTCCATATACCTAGATAGACAGAAACAATCAAGACAAATGCTGCTTCAAAAAGTCACCAACCCTGTTGTAATAGTCCATGAGAAGAACAAGGGGAATGGGAAGACAACAACTGAGATGGAATCTGAATAAATTACTTAAATAAAAAAGACAGGAATTTCAAAATACCAATTATGAATAGGTTGAAGGATCTTAAAGAGCATTTGAATAATGCCTTACTGAAGATCATGAGAACACAGAGTTGGATGAAGTAATAACAATTATTCAAGAAATGAAAACAGAATTTACCAAAGAAATAGAGTCAGAAAAGGGTGAAAGAGAGAGAGAGAATGGAATGAGAAGATAAAAGTGAGGGGATAACAATTGAGATGCAATTTCAATAAATTAATAAAATAAATTTAAAAAAGAAATAGAGTCACTACTAAAAATAGATAAATAAAAATCACAAAACCTCAAGGAATTCTGGGACAGTGTAAAGAGACCAAATCTATGATACTTATTGAGAAAGAAAAATAAACATGTCAGAGGCACAAAAAATGTTTTTAATGAAATTATTGAAGACAATTTCCCCATTCTAAAGAAATAGATGAGTATCAAGATACAAGATGCACACAGAACAGCATATAGATAGAACCAGAAAAGAAACTTCCCATGACACATAATAAGCAATTATTAAATGTACAGAATGAAGAAAGTATATTAAAAGCTGCAAGGGGTAAAAGCAAGTCACACATAAAGGAAGATCCATTAGAATAACGCCGGGGTGCTGGAGATGGCTCAGTGGTTAAGAGCACCAGCTGTGCTTCCAAAAGACCCAGGTTCAAATCCCCGTACTCACATGGCAGTTCACAAATATCTGTAATTCCAGTTCCAGGGATCTGATATCCTCACACAGACATACATGGAGGCAGAACACTAATATATAATAAATAAATAAATAAATAAATAAATAAATAAATAAATATTTTAAAGAAAAAGAAACCTTAAAAAAAAGGCAGGCTAGGTGTGGTAGCACACACCTGTAATCTCAGTACTCCAGAGGCAAAGCCAGGTGGATCTCTGTGAGTCCGAGACCAGCCTGGTCTGCAAAGTGAGTCCAGGACAGCCAAGGCTACACAGAGAAACCCTGTCTCAAAAAAGCAGGGGGGAAAAAGACTATAGAATAACACCTGACTTTTAAATAGAGACTCTACACGCCAGAAGCATCTGGATGGATACTCTATATGCCACCCCAGACTATTTTACCCAACATAATTTTAATACAATGAGGGAGAAAAATATTTCATAATTAAAAACAAATTTTTATCAAATTTTATCTACCAATCCAGCTCTACAAAAGGGACTAGAAGAAACAAAACAAAAAAAACCCAAAAGACAGCACATTGCCAACACCATCCTAAAGAGAGAAAATCACAGCTATTCCACTAAAACCAGGGACAAGAGAAGGCTGTGCATACTTATTCAATATAGTACTTGAAGTCTTAGCTAGAGCAATAAGAAAAGTGAAGGAGACCAAGGTAATACAAACAGGAAAAAAATCAAAGTAGCCCTATTTGCAGATGGTATAATTTTGTACATAAAAGGGTGTAAGACTCCATCAGGAAATTTCTACAGTTGATAAACATCTGTAGCAAAGCAGCAGTATACAAAATTAACACACACACATAGGTGCACACGTATGCACACATATACATGCACATGCACACATGCACACACGTAAACAGTAGCCTTCATATATACAGATGACAAGCACATTGAAAAAAATCAGGGAAACAGTATCTTTTACAACGGTCTCAAAAAATATCTTGGGGCAATTTTATCAAAGCAAGTGAATAAAGTGTAATAAAATGCTTACGTCATTGAAAAAGATATCAGAAAAAAGATTTCCCATGCTCAGATGCTGGTAGTATTAATATAGTGAAAATGGCCATTGTAACAAAATGAATCTATTGAGTCAATGCAATCTCCATCAAAGTCCCAATATAATTCTATACAGATATTGAAAAAACAATTCTCAGCTTCACATGGGGAAAAAACCCAGGATAGCAAAAATAATCCTGAATTTTAAAAGAACTTCTGGAGGTCTTGCCATTCCCAATTTCAACTTAGACTATAAAACTGTAGTAATAAAAACCAGCATGATATTGGCACAAAACCAGACAAGGTAATCAATGGAATCTAGTTGGAGACCCAGAAATAAATCCAGACCCTTGATTTTTTACTAGGAAGCCAAAAACAAACATTGAAGAGAAGACAGCATCTCCATCAACGGATGCTGGTCACACTAGATGGCTGCATATAGAATGCAAATTGACTCATACTTATCACCCTGCACAAAATGGATCAAGGACCTCAGGATAAGGCCGAATCTGATAGAAGAGGAAGTGTGGAGTAACCATGAACTCACCAGCACAGGAAAAGACATTCTGTGTAGGACACGCACAGACACTAAGAACAACAATTAATAAATGGGACTCAAGAAAACTAAGACCTTCTGTATGGCAAAGGACACCATGATCCGGACAAAGCAAACAGCCTCAGAAGAGGAAAAAAACTTTACCAATCACACATCTGATAGAAGGTGTCTAGAATATATAAAGAACTAAAATATTAATGAGCATCAAGAAAACAAATAACCCAATTAAAAACTGGGGAGTGTAAAACAGAGAGTTCTCAAAAGATAAAACCCAAATGGCTGAAAAACATTTAAAAATATTCAACATCCATAACCATGAGGGAAGTGGAAATTAAAACCACTTTGAGAAGTCACCTTACTCCAGTCAGATTGGCCGAGAAATACATCAAACGATAGCAGCTCATACTGGTGAGAATGTGCAGGAGGGAGAGCACGTATTCGTTGTAGCAAACTGCTACAACGTGTATGGAAAACCCTGTAGGCATTCCCCAGAAAGCTGAAAGTCGATCCACCACAACATCCAGCTGTACCACTCTTAAACATATACCCAAATGACTGACTCTACATCTTACTACAGAGACCCTTGCTCATCCATGTTCTTTATGGTTCTATTCATAGTAGCCCAAATTTGGAAATAACCTAATGACCAGCAAGGAATGAATGGAAATTGAAAATGTGGTACATACATGCAATGGAAAATTATTCAGCTATTAAGAAAACTACAATTATGAAATTCTCAGGTAAATGAATTTAACTATAAATAGTCATCCCGAGTGAGATAACCCAGATGCAGAAAGATAAATATTGCCTATTTTCTCTTATATATGGATGTTAGCTTTTAAGTTTAGATATGTGCTTTTCAACCCAAATAGCTGTACAGATTAGGTAATAATGGACCAGAGGTGAGGAGAAGATCTTCCAAAGAAGGGAAAAGATAATGTTGTATGGAGACAAGGGAAAAGTAGACTCAAAGGATTAAACTCGGAGAGGGGTGGGAAGGCAGTGTAAATGAGGGTCTTTGGGGAGAGACTCAAAGGCCTTTTGAAAAACCATATGGGGGCTGAGGCAATGGCGCAGAGGTTAAGAGCACTGGCTGCTCTTGCAAAGGTCCTAAGTTCAGTTCCCCGCAACCACATGTTGTCTCAAAACCATCTATAATGAGATCTGGTGGCCTCTTCTGGAGTGAAGGCATAACTTTGTACACATAATAAAGTTGCATACCTTATAAGAACATTAAAAGAAAAGCCATATGGAAGTCTACCACTATAGACGCCTCTTAAGATATATACATTGTCTTATTTTGGGTTTTTAATTTGTTTTGTTCTGGTTTTGGTTTTATGTGTAGTGAGATACATAGAGACAGAGAGAGGGTAAAAGAGAAAGAGAGAGATATCATGAATTTATTTATTTAAAATTTATTTACTTTATACCCTGATAGTAGCCCCATCCATCTGCACCTTCCAGTCCCGTCCTCTCTCCCTCTCCTCCATCCCCTCTCCCCTATTCCTCAGAAAAGGGGGTCCCTGCTACCCACATATCCCAGCTCATCACTTTGTCTCAGGACTGAGCAAGCATGTCCTCTCTCCCTGTAACCTGGCAAGGCAGTCCCACCAGGGGAAAAGCTGGCAAGCGAGTCCATGTCAGGATAACATGACTTTAAATGAGAAGAGAATTGAGGAGGATCTGGGAGGAGTCAGAAGAGGGGAAAGAATATGATTGTAGAATGTCATTGGAAAGACTTTATTAAAATTAAATAAATTTTTAAGTGAATTAAATTATATTGTTTGTCGGAAAATGGGTGCAGCCTGTGATTACCATTTTAAGTAAACTGGGATAGAACCAAAAAAATATTAGCTTTTCTTTCACTTATGAAACATACACGTTATATAGAGATATAAAACATTTTATATGACACATATATGACATGAAAGCAGAAAAAGGAAAGGGGGAAAGAGGATAGCAGGAGGAAGAATGGAGAAGCTGGAAGAGGTTTGAGGAGTGAACAGTTTAGTTTGGTGGCATACTTAGAGACAGTCTATGAAACCTAACAATATGTGTCATAAATATCCACCAATTAAAAATAAAGTGAGGTATGCTAATTATGCTGAGGTAGGAAGACTTTCCAGGTGTAGGTGGGCGGTAACATAGCACTTAAGACATGCTGATAGTGGCTGCCATGTGACCAGCTGCTTCAAGTTTCTGTTGGTTTTGAAGTCTTTGAAGCTGAGCTATGACTTACCTGACATGGTGGATTGTGTCCTTGAATTGTGACCCAAACCATTTGTCTCCCAAGTTGCTTCGGGTGAAGATTTCTATCACAGCAGCAGAAAAAGACACTAGGACAAAAATCGGTGCTGAGAAGTGGGGCCAGTGCTGTTATAAAGCTAAGTGACTCATTGGCCTCCCCCTGGAACTGTTTTGGGCTGAAATGTGCAATGGTTTGGTACTTTGGGCTTAAAAAGCCTTAACATGCTGAAAGAAGAGTTTAAGGGGCCAATCTGGTCGAAGCTTGGAAGACAAGAATTCTGAGAGACGCCTATGCCAGTCACTACTTCAGCATGGTTGCTAGAGAAGTCCTCGGACCTGGTTGATGAGCAGTTGAGAACTGCAAGGGAAAAGGAAGCCCGCAGTAGAAAGGTCAGCCTTACACTCTACCTCATGTGCATACAGACTAGACACTGGACTCAGTAGATTACATCTAAAAACAAATGCAGTTGGGAGCAGGGTGTCAGAAGATGAACCCAGAAGGTGGGGAAAGACGCAGGGAGGATGGATGTGATAAAAACAAAATTTATTTGTGCGTGAAATAAAAATAAGGAAGACAAGTCAAACAAACAAACAAAAGTGTTGGAACTATTCCTGGGGACATTTAAAGTTGGACTAACTGCGTTTTATAGCATAAAGTGGTAGTGAGCTGCATGGATAATTACGTGAGAGTCCAGGCTTCTGGGCAGGCCTGTGGGAGATTATCCTGCTTAGGCAAATTCAAGTGGGAAGCCTCTTCTCCTGTGGGTGGCACTATTCCCTGACTGAGAGCCTGAAGCTTATGATGGAGAAACTTGGCTGAGCACGTGCACAGCGCTCATCTCTTTCTACTGTAGATGTGATGTGACCAGCTGCTTCAAGCTTCTGCCATGCACACTGAGCCCTTGAAGAGTGAGGAAAAAGAAACGGTTCCCCTACAATTGTGTTCATAAGTGACTTTTTTAATTCACAGCACAGGTAAAGAAGCTAAGGCAGAGAAAGTGAACAGGATACTATGAAATAATTTATATGTTGATAGCTAGATAACAGGTATAGCAGTTGCGCACGCCTCTAATCCCAGCACTCAGGGAGGCAGAGGCAGGCTGATCCCTGAGTTCGAGGCCAGCCTGGTCTACAATGCAAGTTCAGGACAGGCAAGGCTGCACAGAGAGACCTTGTCTCACAAAAAAAAAAAGAAAGAAAGAAAAGAAAGAAAGAAACAAAGATAATAGGCATCAAAAAGTTCTATTTTTCATTTCCCAGCTTGTTTATCCATTTCAAAAACTGCATTTTTGTTATTTACAGCTACATAAATACTTGAATATATGTATGTAAACACATATACTTCTATGTACATGTATTACATATATAATTCACTTGCTTATATATCGTATGACATGGTAGTTAATTATAAGATATTTATATCTATTTGTGTGCAACTATAGTTAGAGATAATCAGCAGCAAAAATTATCCAAATCGTACAAAACTGAACTCTCTGGGAAACCAATTCTAAAACACCAATGACCCTATGTTACATGACATGGAGAAGCTTGACGTTATTTGAAAGCATACATTAGCAGTGCCTAATCTCAATTATTCTTTCTTAACCAATGACTTACATAATATTATCATAAAGGCATGGATCACAACAGTTCTGGCAATGGAGAGGTTTTTATTTTGTTTCAACCTTGGCTAGGATCAAATCTACTTCACAAGTTCATAGAGAAGATTTTCCCTGAAAAGATACTCTCTTATTTCCGCTGGAAGCTTGACTCTTGCTGGTAAGTGAAAAATCAAAAGACTAGCTTCTTTTGATTTGATTTGACAAATACTTTGTAGGAGGTCAAAGTTTTCTTCATCATTACATGGAAATAAGTTGAAGATGGAAAAATTCATTTTTGATGGTACTACACTAGTCATAATTTTCATTTTGTTGGTCATCTTAACTATTCATCCTGAGGCCTTCCAATTAAACGTTTTTAAATGATTTCCAAATCCTCATACGGTCTAATACTTGGCAAGGTCTTCGGCAGTTGGTAATATGAAGAGGAAATTGCAGAATATGTATAAAGGGAAAGTTAGTGCTGTGTCACCCAACCTCATTACAACATGCTCCTTGTCATCAAGGGTAAGGGTTTTATAACCAGTTGTTTTCCTAAAAGTGATTCCCCCATCGGAGTCAAAATGCACCAGAGTTATCCTGAATACTACATTTCTTCTATGATTTAGACAGCGAGAGCCATCACACCACAGATGCCTTTGCTTGAAAATTATGCAGTAACTAGTAAAGTTGACAAGTAAAGGAAAGCTAAATTTGCAGGCTGACCACTTCCAAGAGTATTTACCGTCTTTCCTGATCCTTTTACCGCATCTCATACTGCATCTTTCAAGTTCTTCTTCATTGATGGTTTGTGGTCCAATTTCCTTCTCTGGTTGTGCGTGAAACAAAGCCAGCCACTGTTGTTTACACACAGAGGACAGCCATGCTGAAGGGATTAGACGATCTCGCTCGAGAACACGTGTGGGGGGCAGGTCATAGATGATGTGCTGAAGCCTCAGCTGTTTAAAGACCGGCTGGAACATCAGCCCTTCCTCACTTTCAAGAAAAGTCATGCTAACCAAAAGTTCCGTGTTCTGGGAAAGCCAGCTGTTGGTACAGTCTACAAGCTGTTCCATGGAACCTTTCCAGCTTGGATGAAGACAAAGGAACATCCATTCTTTAATTCTGCTGTACACATTGCTCTCCTTTCCCATCACTAGTAAATCGGAAGACGATACAAGTAGGTACACAAGCTTTACATCCAGCTCCTTGCATGTGTCATGAAATTGTGAAGAAGCCATTCAAAGCACCTTGTTTTTACATCTTTCAACCCGTGTGTTTCTGCCGCTGCGTAATACGAACACACAGTTTTCATACCGATGGTTTTCTTCATGGTCTCGTTACATTGCTGAATCACGCGCTCTACCTGGAGCAGGCAGGCTGCTGCCAACACATGGGGAACTTGAAGAGGTGTTAATGGCAAGTCTCGGTCCAGGTACAAGGAACCGAACACAAAGCGTGAAGATCTTCTATCGATACTCTGGTCCTTAATTCTCAGTTCTATAACGTCGTTCGATTCTTTCCATGTACCTTTGAGGATATTCGCAAAGTAGCCTGATTGACATAAAAATACTTTGTGTAAGCGCCATATTTTCCCTAGAGCACGGATTTTAATGTCACTATCCTCCCCTTTCCAAAATAAGGTCTGGTAGGCATGCCTGGATGCAATCTTGACTCTTTTTATGCAAAAACTACCAAGAACTTTAAGTAGATTCAGTCCTTGGTTTTCAGATTCACCGATGTCAACGCTTGGTCCCACACAGTCGCAACTGCTCAGTTTGCGCTTGCGGCTCCTTGACGCGAAACTGGGTCCTGGTGTAGCTTCTGGTGGCTCTGGATCTACCAAACTGGAATCCTGGCATCTCAAGATCCGACTGTTTAAAAGCCCCATTGATGAAACCTCCGGGAACCTCTAAAAGACCCTTGCAGAGGCTTCTCTCTCATGGCCTAACTGGAGTCTGGCGCTACTGCCTTGACTCGCTGGGTTTCTCTAAGTCAGAGACAATGTTACAGAGAAGGCAGGCCATTATCCATTGTCTATGTCTGCCCTGACCTGTGGCCCCGCCCCCTGATAGCAGGCCCCTTGAGAACTATGCAGTGTAACCTAGAATGCTTACTTCCTCCCTCCCTCTCCCTCCCTGTTCTTGTCCCTCCCTCCTTCCCTCCCTCTCTCCCTCCACCTCCCTCCTCTCTCTCTCCCTTTCTTCCCTCCTGTTCTCCTTTCCTTCTCTTATTTCTAACTTATCTCCTACTTTGTCCCCGTCCCTTTCCTCTCCCCCCCCCTTTCTCCACTGTTTCCTAATGGGTCACACTTGTTGCTTAAGCTGATTTCTGTCATCCAAATAAAGAACTCTACTGCCTCAGCCTTGTAAGCTGAATTTTCTTTTCTATGATGACAGCCAAGCCAAAGCCACATCGATGAAAGATAAAGGCTGTATATATTACAACTCCCACCCCTGGAGTGTGACGGAGCACTCGACCGTCAGTAGGATTGAATATAATCATTGACCAACAACTTTTAACAATGGAAAACATTGTTATTGCTTATTTTATTAGTCATTTTTTATTTCAATAAAAGACAAGTATTAATTTCATGTATGTAGTTGTAGGTAGGCATATGTCAAAACTTCCTGTGTATGCTTTGCATATTCATATATAGATTAAAAATATATTTACTAGAGGTTCCTTATAAATCTAGTTTGGTTAATGTATTTGTGTATGCATGATATATGTTTTTATTTTAATGATTTGAATTTACTTATTCAGTTTCTGTTTGACTACTTACTGTAAATAAATTGCAATTCTTTTCTTAGATGTATGTATTTATTATGTATATGGTGTTCTGCCCGCCTGTACACTTGCACACCAGAAGACGACACCAGATCTCACTAGAGATGGTTGTGAGTGAGTCAACATGTAATTGCTAGGAATTGAACTCAGGACCTCTGGAGGAATCACCAGTGCTCTTAACCGCTGAGCCATCTCTCCAGCCCCTAAATTACAAGAGTGGTACAGCTGGATTTGGGGGTAGATCAGTTCCCATTTTCCTGTGGAACCACTCCACAGAGTTCCTTAGTAGTTGTATAAGTTTTCACAAATGAAACACAGGCAAAATATAGAGAGAATCATTTCAGGCTTAGGAGATGAGTGACCATAGTAGAAAAAAATGTGGAAAGAAATAGAAAAGCATTTTTATTAAAACAGAAATTACCAGTGAGAGTACACATAACAACAACAAAGTCAGTTACTTGCTTACCACAACTAACACGTGCATTTCAATAATAACTTTAAATATCAATGGCCTCAGTTCTCCAATTCAAAAACACAGACTGACTGAGGGGCATCAATAAATGGAAACTACCCACCAGCTGCCTGCAAGAAACATATCTCAGTTTTGTAGACAGGCACAGCTATTTTTCTTTTCCTTCCTCCCTTCCTTTCCTTTCTTTTTGGTTTTTCAAGACAGGATTTCTCTGTACAGTCTGGGCTGTCCTGGAACTCAGTCTGTAGACCAGGCTGGCCTCAAACTCACAGAGATCCACCTGCTTCTGTCTCCTGAGTCCTGGGATTAAAGGTGTGCGGCACCATGTTCAGCAATAGGCACGGCTTTAGAATCAAAGGATAGTTTAAACTATCCCAGTCAAATGACAAAAGGAAGTAACAAGGTACCCCATCCAAATATGTGAAAAAAATAGACTTCAAAATGAAGCTAATTTAAAATAACAAAATGAAAACTTCATTCTAGCCAAGAGGGCAGTTAACCAAGAAAGCATTACTATCCTAAACTTATATGCTTCAGACTCTGGGGTGCTCAATGTTATATTGTAAAAATTTACTAGAATTATAGACTGATTAACATTAATTCATTCAGAATTAATTTTAATACCCACCTTCTCTAATAGATCATCTGAAGGAGAAATAGAGAAATACAATATTAACTGACATCAACATCAGTAGGATTTTACAGCTATCTACTGACTATTCTAACCAAACACCAAAGAACACACAATCTACTCAGCAGTACATTAAAGGTTTTCTAAAATACAACCCATTAGGGGACACAAAATAAATCTTTACAGATTCAATGAGAATGGAATCAATTTTTGTATTTAGGCAGTGGCCTTGTGACTGCTGGTACCTGCAGGTGGGCCAGTGGGCATTTGTGTTCAGGAGCTTCCAAAGGGCTAAGTGGAGCAGTGTGCATGTGAGTGCACATGTCTCCACATGCCAGGATTGTCATGATCATGTGAGTGCAGCTATGAGCCAAGACCAGCTGTGTGCAGTGGGCATATTAGTGCAGATTCATGAAAAACCCTGGCGGTCACTGGGCATGTGAGTACAGCTGCCTGCAGAGACCAGAGAGAAGCAGTGACCATATCTTTGTAGGTGCCTGCAGGGGAGAAAGAGGGTACTTTGTATGTTAGTGCAGAGCAAAATAGGCTGTGGTCATGAGAGTGCAGGAACAAGCCAAGACCAGAGCTAGGTGGTAAACATGTTGGTGTAAATTTCTGCACAGTCCAGGCAGCCATTGGTTGTGCAAATGCAGCTATCTGGAGAGGACAGAGAGGTGCAGTTGGCAGGTGATTGTATGTGTGTGCCGACGCAAGGGGACCAGTGGTCATGTGAGTGCTGTTGACTACAGGGTACAGAAGAGGGCATGTGTGTGTGTGTGTGTGCAGTGTAGTGTGATTGCCTACAGAGGCCAGTGAGGGGCAGTGGGCACGTGTGTTCACATGGCTGCAGAAGACAAGGTTTCAGTTGACATGTAGGGGCAGATTCCGCGATAGAACAGGGCTCCAATAGGCACAGAATTATAGATTCCTGCAGAGGTCAGGGAGCAGAGGTTTGTATGTGAATTCACGTTCCTGTTGAGGACAGGACAGCAATTAGTCCAGGAGTGTATGGACCTCCAGGTGTCAGATGTGGGAGATTGGACTGTGAGGTCAGGTGCTGAAAAGAGCTGAAATTTAGCTGGTGAGCACACATTCCTATAGAAGAAAAATGTGGGCTGTGAGCATATGAGTCTAGGTGCCTGCAGAGGTCAGATGGTGATGGTGGGTATATGGGTGCAGGTCCCTAAGGAGGACAGATTGGGACATTGTGCATGTGATTGTAGGGACCTGCTGGGGCCAGGGTAAGCAGTGTGCATGTGAGTGTTTGCTTATACAGAGTACAGGATGGCATGGGCACATGAGTTTAGTTGTCTGCAGAAGACAGATGACATCAGTGGTCATGAGAGTGCAGGTGCCCTCTGAGGATGGAAAAGTTCAGTGTGCATGTGAGTGCAGGGGCCTTCAGAGGACAGAGAGGGGCAGTGGGCCTGTGATGTCAGGTGTCCTCAGAGGACAGAAGAGTGCAGTGTGCGTGTGAGCATGGGTTCCTACAGAGGACAGGGTAGCAGTGGCCTTGTGACTGCAGGTGCCTGCTGAAGACACACAAGGATAATGACATACGAATAGAGTTGACTGCTGAGGCAGAAAGGAGAAGTGACCATGTCAGAGAAGATGCCTGTAGATAGATGCATGAGAGAGGCAGTGAGTATATGAGTACAGGTCCCTGGAGAGGCAGATTTTGGCAGTTTGAGATTTCAGGTGCCTTCAGAGCCTAAGGTTTCAGTGGAGAGGTAGGTATAGATGCCTGCAGTCGCCAGACATGCGTATTAGGCATGAGAGTGTAGGTTCCTGAGGAGGGGAAGGAAGACAGTGGGCATGAGCATGCAGGTTCCTGCTGACGCCAGCAGGATATGGCAGATTTGAGGGCAGAAGCTTTCAGAGGGCTAAGTGGAGCAGGGGGTACTTGAGTGCACATGCCTGAAGATGCCATGGGGCAGTGTGCCCATGAGTCCAAGTGCCTGCAGAGGCCAGGGCGTCAGGAGGCCTGTAGATGTAGATTGTTGGAGAAGTCAGAGAGGGGAAGTGGGCCTGTGAGTTCATGTTCCTGTTGGGGACAGGAAAGCAGTTTTCCCATGATTGCAGAGGCCTGAAGACCTCAGATGTGGGAAGTTGGACTGTGAGTGCTGGTGCCCGTAAGTGCATGTGCCTGCACAAGACCCATGGGGGAAGTGGGCAATGAGTGAACGTCCCGGAGTACAGGACAGCCGTAAGCATGTGAACGCAAGTGCTGTCAGAAGACACATAGGGGCAGCAGGCATGTGAATAGAAGGGCCTCCAGAGGCCAGAGAGAGGCAGTGGGTATGTGAGCACAGGTGCCTGCTGAGGACAGAGGAGAGGAGCGGGGATGTGAGTGTGTGTACCCAGAGAGAGCAGAGTGTGCCATTGGATATGTGCATGTAAGGTACATGCAGAGCCAGGGTACTCAGTGGCCAAGAATGCACAGGTGCCTTCTAAGAGCCAAGAATGCAATGGGCATGTACGTACAGATTCCCATAGAGTGCAGAGGTAGGGCACTGGGCATGAGAGTGCATGTGCCTAAGGAGTCAAAATGGAGGCAGTAGGCATGTGACTGCTGGTACCTGCAGATGCCAGAGGGCCGGTGGGCATTTGTGTTCAGGAGCCTACAAAAGGCTAAGTGGAGCAGTGGGCACGTGAGTGTACATGTCTGCAGATGCCAGGATGTCCATGGGCATGTAATTGCAGCTATGGTCCAAGACCAGCTATGGGCAGTAGGCATGTTCTTGCAGATTTCTGTACAAGCCAAGCAGCGATTGGCCAGGTGAACACAGGTATCTGGGGAGGCCAGAGAGATGCAGTGGACACATGAGTGAGGTGCCTGCAGAGGTCCCCAGTGTGAGGTTGGGCCAGAAACAGGAAGGGCACATGAGACTGCAGTTACCTGCTGAGGTCACCAGGGAGAGTAGTGGGCATGTTAGCTCAAGCACCTGCAGAGAGCAGTGTGGTGTAGTGGTCACATGAGTGCAGGTGCCTGCTGATGACATTGGGGCATGGCCATTTGAGTCTAGGAGCATTTAGAGGGCTACGAGGAGTAAAGGGCACGTTAGTGTATGTGCCTGCAGATGCCAGGAGATCTATATGCATCTTAGTGTGGCTGAGCACAAAGACCAGATGTGGTTGATGCACATGTCAGTGCAAATTGCTAAATAATCCACACAGCTATTAGGTATCAATGCAGGTGTCTATAGAGGCCAAAGAGGTGTAATGGGCATGCATGTGGGTGTAGGGTTGTAGGGTGCAGAGGACATAGTGGGGCACTGAGTATGGAATGTATGTGCCTGTAGAATGTATTGGCCAGAGAGGCCAGAGAGGCCAGAGAGGCCAGAGAGGTGCAATGGGCACATGAGTTTGTGTTAGTACAGATGACATAGCAGGGCATCGGGTATGAGCCTCCAGAATGCTGGTGTCCAGAGAGGCCACAGAAGGACATGTGAGTGTAGGTGAGTGCAGAGGCCACAGGGGAACAGTGGGTATGTGAGTGTGTGTGCCTACAGAGGCAAGGGGGCCAATTGTAATGTGTGTGCAGTTGACTGCATGGTATAGAAGATGACAAGTGCATGTGCCTGCAGATGCCTGCAGAAGCCAGAGAGAGGTAATGGGCATGTGTGTGCAGGTGCCTGCAGGGGACAGAGAGAGGTAATAGGCATGTGTGTGCAAGTGCCTGCAGGGGACAGAGAGGGGTTGTTTGCATGTGAGAGCCAGTTTCTCCAGAGTTCAGAGTAGGGCAGTGGGCCTATAAGTCCATGCGCCCTCACGGCCCAGAGGATCAGTGGGCATGTAAGTGCAGATTCCTGCAGACACTTGAAGGGAAGGGAACATGTGAGTTCAGGTCCCTGCAGATGACAGAATAGCAGTGGCTCATGGGTGCAGATGTCAGCAGCTGTCAGGAGTGGGAGGGCCAGCCTGTGAGTGCAGGTTCATAGAGAGATCAGAGAGTAGAATGTGCATGTGAGTGCAGTTGCCTGATGAGGCCAGAGGGTGCAGAGAGCATGTGAGTGCAGGAGCCTTCAGAGGACAGAGGGAGAAGTGGGTTGTGATGCTAGGAGTCCTCAAAGACAGAACAATGCAGAGAGCATGTGCAGGCAGGTGCCTATCAAGGCCAAATTGGACCAGTGGGCATGTGGAACAGGTATCTAGATGGCAGATTCGACCACTGTGTATGTTACTGTAAGTACGTGCAGAGGCCAGGAACGGCAGTGTGCATGTGAGTGGAGGTTCCTGCAGAGGACAGGATAGCAGTGGGCATATGAATGCAGGGTCCTGCAGAACACAGTGCAGAGGGGATAAAAGTGCAGATGCCTTCAGAGACCATAGATGGGCAGTGGTTATGTGAGTGCAGGTGTCAGCACAGGGCAGAAAGGACATTATGCATGTGAGAGCCTGTGCCTGCAGGTGTCAGATGGGGGCAGTGTGTTTGTTAGTACAGGTGTCTGCTGAGGCCAGATGGGAGCAGTGGGCATGTGAGAGCATGTCCACGCAGAGAGCAGAGTGGGCCATTGGGTATGAGAGTGTAGGTGCCTGCAGTGACCAAAGAGGTTAGTGGCCATATCTGCATGGGCTTAGAGAGGACAGACTCCTGCAGAGGCCAGAGGTGGGCATTGGGCATGGGAGTGCAGGTCCCTGCAGTGGTCAAAAGGGATTTGTTTGCCTGTGACAGAAGATGCCTCCAGAGGACAAATTGGGGCAGAGTGCATGTGAGTATAAGGGCCTACAGAGGTCATGTAGTAACAGTGGGCATGTGGGCACAGGTAGCTAAGGAGGACAGAGTAGGGCAGTGTGCATGGGACTGGAGGGACATGCAGGGGCCACGGTAAGCAGTGAGCATGTGAGTGGAGGCTCCTGCAGAGGACAGGATAGCAATCGGCATCTTAATGCAGTTGCCTGCAGAAGACAGATGTATGCAGCGGGCTTGTAACTGTAGGTGCCTGTTGAGGCCAGAGTGTAGGATTTGGCATGTGAGTGCAAGTCAGAGTAGAGGCCAGAGAGAGGCAGTGGGCATTGGAGTACAGGTGCCTGCAGTGGTCAAAAAGCAGCAGTGGACATGTGAGTAGAGTCACCTGATGAGTCCTGAGAAGGGCAGTGCCCATGAGATGCAGGTGGCTGGAGAGAGCAGAGTGAGGCATTGGTCACGTGAGAATAGGGCCTGCAGAGGCTTGAGGAGTCAGTGGGCATTGAGTACAGCTGCCTGCAGAAAACAGGAGTGTGGGGGGCATGTTCTTTCAGCTGACTACAGACATCAGTGTCAGGAATTGGACACAGAATGCAGGTGCCTGCAGAGGCCGGTGGAGGGGGTAGTGGGCATGTGAACAAAGTTGCCAGCAGAGGTCATGGGACCAGTGCAGTGGGCATGGGAGCAGAGTTGGCAACAGATTCCAGATAGAGGTGGCGGGCAGGGGAGTATAGCTCCCTATAGAGGCCAGAGAACAGAATTGGGTCTTGTGAGTGCAGCTGTCTGCAGAGGCCAGAGAAGAGCCATTGGTATGTGTGTCCAGATGCCTGCAGACACCAGGGTATTATGCAGACACACATAGGTATAGGTGCCTGCAGCGGGCAGAGGTGGGAAGTGGCCTTGTGACTTCAACTTCCTGCTGAGGACAGGATAGCAGTGGGCCCATGGGTGTAGGAGCTCGCTGAGGTTAGAAATGGGAGGTTGTCCTGTGAGAGCAGGTGCCTACAGACACTGGAGAGGGGAAGTGTGCATGGGAGTGTGGCTGTGTGCAGAGGCTGTGTGAGTGTGAGTGCTGGTTACTGCAGAGGGCAGGCTGTCAATGAGCATAGGAGTCCAGGTGGCTGCACAAGACAGAAGGGGAGTGGGCCTGTGAGTGCAGGTGCCTATGGAGGATGGCGGTGCCTCCAGAGGT
Source organism: Acomys minous (assembly GCF_964271855.1). Taxonomy (NCBI): domain Eukaryota; kingdom Metazoa; phylum Chordata; class Mammalia; order Rodentia; family Muridae; genus Acomys; species Acomys minous. Next base: position 106,166,074 of record NC_140488.1, on the reverse strand, counting down.
CAGATGGTGACAGCGGGCATGTGGGCACAGGTACCTATGGAGGACAGATTGGGGCAGTGTGCATGGGACTGGAGGGACTTTCACAGGCTAAGATAAGTAGTGGGCACATGAGTGTAGGCTCCTGCGGATGACAGGATAGCAATGGGCACATGAATGCAGTTGTCTGCAGAGGGAAAGTGAGTGCAGGTGCATGCAAAGGTCATGAGCACAGGGGTTTTGTGAGTGCCAGTGTCTGCCGAGGTCAGAAAAAGCAGTGGGCGTGGGAGTGTAGCTACTGTGGAGGCCAGAGAAGGGCAGTGGCCATAGGAGTCCAGGTGCCTGCAGTGTAGAGGACAGGGCATGGGCATGTGAGTGCAGAATTTCACAGGGTGTCAGAGAGGGGCAGTGCGCATGTGTGTCCAGGTGCCTGCAGAGGACAGGGTTTCAGTTGACACATAGTTGCAGAGTCCAACATAGACTCCCCTATCCAACACACATGTAGGTCTAGATGCCTGTAGAGGTCAGGTATGGGAGGTGAGCGTGTGAGTTCGCATTCCTGCTGAGGACAGAAGTTTGCCATGGAGTGTAGCAGCCTCCAGATGTCAGATGTGGGAGACTGGACTGTGAGTTCAGGTGCTGAAAAGAGCTGAAATTGGGCTGGTGAGCGCCCATTCCTAGAGAAGAAAAATGTGGGCAGTGAGCATGCGTCTAGGTGCCGACAGAGGTCAGATGGTCATGGTGGATATATGGGTACAGGTACCTAAGGAGGACAGATTGGGACATTGTGCATGTGATTGTAGGGACATGTAGAGGCCAGGGTAAACAGTGGGCACATGAGTGTAGGCTCCAGCAGAGGACAAGATAGGAATGGGCACATGAATGCAGTTGCCTGCAGAAGACATGTGGCGACATTGGAAATGAGCATTGCAGGTACCCTCAGAGGACAACAGACTGAAGTGGGCTTGTGAGTGCAGGTGCCTCCTGAGGTGAGAGTGGGCAGTGGGCCTTTGAGGGTAGGTGCCTACAAAGGTCATATGGTGGCAGTGGACATGTTAAAATCTAGAGAGCATGTTCAATCATTGTGTATGTTATTGGCAGTACAGGCAGAGGCCAGGGGGCGGTGTGTATGTGAGTGCAGGTCCCTGCAGAGGACAGGATAGCAGGGAGCATGTGAGAGCAGGTCCCTGTAGAGGTCAGAAGTAAGAGGTTGACATGTGAGTGCAGATGCCTACAGAGGTAAGAGCAGGCAAATCTGAATATGGGTACAGTTGCCTGCTGAGGCCAGGATGTTGCATTTGGTATGTGAATACAGGTGTCTCTAGAGGGCAGAGAGGTGCAGCAGGAAAGTGAGTGCAGGTGCCTGCTGTGGCCAGAAGGGGCAGTGTGTATGTGAGAATATGTAGAGCAGAAAGTGGAACAGTGGCATCGGAGTGCAGGTACCTAAGGGGCCATGGTGGTCAGCGGCCATATGAGCACACTTGCCTGCAGACTAGGAGTTCAGTGGACATGTGAGTGCAGATGCCTGTAGAGGTAAGTGTGGGGCAGTGTGCATGTGAGTGTGGGTTCCTGCAGAGGCTAGGGCAGGCAGTAGGCTTGTGAGTGTTTGTTCATGCAGAGGACAGGATGGCAGTGGGCACCTGAGTGCAGTTGACTGCAGAAGACAGATGATATCACTGGGCATGACAGTGAAGTGCACTTTGAGGATTGAAAAGTCCAATGGGCATGTGAGTGCAGGTGCCTTCAGAGGATAGAGAGGGCCAGGGGCCTGTGATGCCAGCTGTCCTCAGAGGACAGAAGAATGCAGTGTGACTTTGAGTGCAGATTTCTGCAGAGAAGAGACTAGCAGTGGGCATGTGAGTAGAGTTCACAGCAGAGGCCAGATTGTGGCAGTTTGACTGAGAGTCCAGTATCCTGCAGAGCCCATGGTGTCAGTGGACAGGTAGAAGGTGATGCCTGCAGTAGCCAGAGGTTGCCATTGGACATGAGAGTGCAGGTTCCTGTAGAAGGGAAGGAGACAGTGGGCATGAGAGTGCAGGTGCCTGTAGAGGGGAAGGAGACAGTGGGCATGAGAGTGCAGGTGCCTGTAGAGGGGAAGGAGACAGTGGGCATGAGAGTGCAGGTGCCTGTAGAGGGGAAGGAGACAGTGGGCATGAGAGTGCAGGTGCCTGTAGAGGGGAAGGAGACAGTGGGCATGAGAGTGCAGGTGCCTGTAGAGGGGAAGGAGACAGTGGGCATGAGAGTGCAGGTGCCTGTAGAGGGGAAGGAGACAGTGGGCATGAGAGTGCAGGTGCCTGTAGAAGGGAAGGAGACAGTGGGCATGAGAGTGCAGGTGCCTGTAGAGGGGAAGGAGACAGTGGGCATGAGAGTGCAGGTGCCTGTAGAGGGGAAGGGGCCTTCAGAGGACTAAGTGGAGCAAGAGTACTGGAATTCACTTGCCTGTAGATGCCATCAAGACAGTGAGCATGTGAGTGGAGTTGCTATCATATGCCAGAAGGGCAGTGTACATATGAGTGTAGCTAGCAACAAGAGGTGTGCAGTGGACAAGTAGTGCAGACTTTTGCAGAGGCTAGACCCTCATTAGGTATATGAATAACGGTGTCTGGGGAGGCCAGAGAGGGCCAATGGACACGTGAGTGTGGAGAGTACAAAGGACATAGGAGGAAAGTGGTGCTGGAGTGTATGTACATGCATAGGCAATGGGGCCAGTGGATTATGGGGAAGAGAAGAAGAAAGGCGCATGTGAGTGCAGGTGCCTGCAGTGCCCAGGGTGTCAGTAGATATGTCAGTGCTCCTGCCTGGCCAGGCCAGATGGTGAAGGGAGCACGTGAGTGCAGGTTCCTGCAGAGGACAGAGGGGCAGTGTGACAGTCATCCTAGGTGTCCTCAAAAACAGAAGAATGCAGTTGACACATGAGTGCAGGTGTGTACAGAAGACTGTTGGAGGCAGTGACATGTGGATTCAGATGCTTGCTAAGGCCAGATGATGGCAGAGGGCATGGGGGCCCAAGTACCTAGAGGGCAGATTCAACCACTGTGTATGTTACTGTAGGTACAGGCAGAGGCCAGGAAAGGCAGTGTGTATGTGAGTTGACGTTGTTGCAGAGGACAGGATAGCAGGGAGCATGTGAGTGCAGGTGCCTACAGAAGACATATGGTGGCAGTTGGCATATAAGTGCAGAAAACTCCAGAGGCCAAGGCGGGCAGTGTATTTGTGAGTGCAGGTGCCAGCACAGGGCACAGAGGGACATTGTGTATATGAGATCCTGTGCCTGCAGATGCCAAATAAGGACAGTGGGTTTGTTAGTATAGATGTCTAGTGAGGCCAGATGGGATCAGTGCGCATGTGAGAGCATGTCCATGCAGAGAAGAGAGTGTGCCATTGGGTAAGTGGGTGTAGGTGCCTGCAGTGGTCAAAGAGGTTAATAGCTATGTTTCCATAGGCGCCTTTCAGAGGTTAAGAGTGCAGTGCCTATGTGAGTGCAGATTGCTACAGAGGCCAGAGATGGGCATTGGGCATGAGAGTGCAGGTCCCTGCAGCGGTTAGAAGGGATTGTTTTGCCTGTGACAGAAGATGCCTCCAGAAGACAAACTAGGCAGAAGTATGTGAGTACAGGTACCTACAGACATCAGATGGTGACAATGGGCATGTATGCATAGGTGCCTAAGAAGGACGGATTAGGGCATTATACATGGGACTGTGGGTACATGCACAGGCCAGGGTAAGCAGTGGGCACATGAGTGTAGGCTCTTGTAGAGGACAGGACAGCAATGGGCACATTGAATGTAGTTGTCTGCAGAAGACAGATGGGGCAGTGGTCATGAGAGTGCAGGTGCTTCCTGAGGCCAGAGCTGGACAGTGAGCATGTAAATGCAGGTGCCTGCAAATGCCAGAGAGAGGCAGGGATTTTGTGGACGTAGTTGTCTGCAGTGGCCATATGTGTGCAGTGGGCATGTGAGTTAATGACATGCAGAGAGCAGAGTGGGGCAGTGGACATCTGAGTGTAGATGTCTATAGAGGCCATGGGCGGGCATTGTGCAGGAAAGAGCAGGTTGCTGCAGAGGCAAAACGGAGGCAGTGGGCATGTGACTGCTGGTGACTAGAGATGCCAAGGCACAGTGGGCTTTTGGGTGCAGGAGCCTTCAGAGGGCTACACAGAGCAGTGGGCATGTGAACGCACGTGACTGCAGATGCCAGGAGGGCAGTATGAACGTGAGTGTAGTTTCAAGAAGGTGTCATGAGAGCAAGGTGCATGGCACGTAAGTGTAGGTAAGGGAAAAGACCAGCTGTGGGCAGTGGGCATGTTAATGCAGACTCCTGCACAGGCCAGGCAGTCTCTGGGCGTGTGAGTGCAGGTGACTGCAGAGGCCAGAGAGATGCAGTGGGCATATGAGGGCAGGTGCCTGCAGAGGTCCCCAGTGTGAGGGTGGGCTGTGTGAACAGGTGCCTCAAGAGGCCAGAAATAGGAAATGCGCATGTGAATACAGTTACCTGCGGAGGCCAGAGGAATGTAGTAGGCCTCTGAGTCCAAGGACCTGCAGGGAGCATAGTGGGGCAGTGGGAACATGAGTGTAGGCGACTGCAGAGGACAGATGGCTGCTCTGTGCCTGTCTGTGCATGAGTCTGCATAGGGTACTGGGCCTGTGAGGGCAAGTACATGTAGACAGCAGAGTGGGGCAGTGTAGGTGCCTGCAGAGGTCATAGTAGGGAATCGGGCATGAGAGTGCAGGTGCCTGTAGATGGAAATGGAGGTGGTGACATGTGACTACAGGGGCCTGCTGATGACAGTGGGAGTGTCCATTTGAGTGCAGAATGAGGAAGAGAGGGTATCTGTGGCACCTACACCCCCGCGGTACTGAGTCAAGGGTGAAAGAGTGAGGATTTAACACACACACACACATACACACACACACACACACACACACACACACACACACACACACACACACACACACAATAACACAGCGGGTCCTTCATGCTAAGAAAGCAGCAGCAGCGGCAGCAGAAATTTTTATTCTGTGTTCCAAGAGCCTTCTTATAGGCAGCAAAACAGGAATGCCACTCACAAGTGAAATCCCTCAAGAGGAGTAAAAGTCTCCAGGAGGGGAGGGGCGCGTTCTCAGAGCAGTAAACATGACTAGCTAACCAGCATAAACACAGACACGGAAGCTGCTAGAAACAGGACATGAAACAGCAAGACAGGCAGGCAGCCCAGTCAGGCCTGGTTCCTACAGGTATGTGAGTGTGCATGTGTGCAGATGCCAGGAGGGCAGTAGGTGAGTGAAGCTGAGCAGCAACACCAGAACAGGCTAAGCCATCATTGGGTATATGAATGCAGCTGTCCAGAGAGGCCAGAGAAGGGCTATGGGTATGTGAGTATTGGCAGGTGCAGAGTACATAGCAGGGCATTGAGTATGGAGTGCATGCACGTGCAGAGTGCTGGTGTCTGGAAAGGCCAGAGAGGAGTAATGTGCATGTGAGTGTAGGTGAGTGCAGAGGCCATAGGGGAACAGTGGGTATGTGAGAGCGTGTGCCTACAGAGGCCAGGGGTCATGTGTGTGCAGTTGACTGCAGGGTATAGAAGAAGCCAAGTGCATGTGAGTGCAGATGCATTCAGAACCCAAAGAGAGGCAATCAGCATGTGTGTGCAGGTGCCTGCCAGGGACATGCAGGCATAGTTTTCATGTGAGAGCCTATGTTTGCAGAGTCCAGAGAAGGGCAGAGGGCCTGTGAGCCCAAAAACCTGCCGTATCCAGGGTGTCAGTGGACATGTTATTGCAGATGCCCACAGAGTCCAGTGGGTGAAGGGAGCGTATGAGTTCAGGTCCCTGCAGAAGACAGAATAGCAGTGGCTCATGTGTGCTGTGTCGGCAGCTGTCAGGAGTGGGAGGCTGGCCTGTGAGTGCAGGTTCATACAGAGGCCAGAGAGTGGAATGTGCATGTGAGTGCAGTTGCCTGCTGAGGCCACATGGAGCAGAGGGCATGTGAGTACAGGTCCTTCCAGAGAACACAGGAGCAGTGAGCCTGTGATGCTAAGGTGTCCTGAAAGACAGAAGTGTACAGTGGGCATGTGAGTACAGGTGCTTCCAAAGTCCAGATAGGGGCATTGGGCATTTGAGCGCAGGTTCCTACCAAAAACAGCTGGAGGCAGTGGCTCGTGGGAGAAGGTGCCTGCAAAGGCCAGATGTGGACAGTGAACATGTGGGTGCAGGTGCCTAGAGGGCAGGTTCGATCATTGTGTAGGTTACTGTAGGTGCATGCAGAGGTCAGTCAAGGCAGTGTGCATGTGAGTGAATGTTTCTGCAGAGAACAAGACAGCAGGGAGCATGTACCTGCAGGGGCCTCAGAAAACATAGAATGGCAGTGGGCAGATGAGTGCAGATGTTTCAGAGGCCCGAGGTGGGCAGTGAATAAGTGAGTATAGGTGCCAGCACAGGGCCTAGAGGGACATTGTGCACACAAGAGCCTGTGCCTGCAGATGTCAGATGGGGCAGTGGGTTTGTTATTATAGGTGTCCGTGAGGCCAATGGAGCACTGGGCATGTGAGAGCATGTCCATGCAGAGAGCAGAGTGGGCCATTGGGTATGTAAGTGTAGGGGCCTGCAGTGTCCAGGGTGGTTAGTGGACATAGTTTCATGGGTGCCTTTCAGAGGCCAAGAGTCCAGTGGGCATGTGAGTGCAGATCCTTGCAGAGTCCTGAGGCGGGCATTTGGCATGGGAGTACAGGTGTCAGTAAGGGAAACGGGGAGGCAGCGGGCATGTGACTGCTACTGATTATAGGAGGGCAGAGTGCATGTGAGTGTAGGTAGTCACCCAGACCAGAGGTGGGCATGGGACATGTTAAGTGCAGATTCCTGCACAGGGCAGGCCGTCACTGGGTATGTGTGTGCATGTGTCTAGAGAGGCCAGTGAGGTGCAATTGGCAAAAGAGTGTAGCTGAGGGCAGAGGCCATAGCGGGGCAGTGGGTATATGAGTGCTGCAGGGCAGTAGTTGTAAGAGGACACATGATTGTGGGGTATAGAGGAAGGCATGGGTATGTGAGTGCAAGTGCCTGGAGAGAGCAGGGAGATACAGTGGGCATTTGTTTGCAGGTGCCTACAGGGGGAAAGTGGGTTGATTATATGTGTCTGTAGAGCCAAAGGGTGGCTGTGGGCATGGATGTGCAGGTACATGTGAAGACCAGATCTGGGCAGCCCACATGTTAGTGCAGAATCCTGCAGAGGCCAGGCAGCCATTGGGTTGTGAATACAGGAGGGCAGAGAGGTGCAGTGGAAAAGTGAGTGCAGCTCACTGCTGTGGCCACAGGAGGGGGCAGTGTGTATGTGAGTACATGTACCTACAGAGAGCAGAGTGGGACAGTGGCATCAGAGTGCAGGTGCTTAAGGGGCCATGGTGGTCAGTGGTCATATGAGCACATGTGCCTGCAGACTAGTTCACTGGACATGTGAGTGCAGGTGCATGTAGAGGCAAGTGTGGGGCAGTGTGCATGTGAGTGTGGGTTCTGCAGAGGCTAGGGCAGGCAGTAGGCATGTGAGTGTTTGTTCATGCAGAGGACAGGATGGCAGTGGGCACATGAGTGCAGTTGACTGCAGAAGACAGATGGCATCTGTGGGCATACAGTGCAGTGTGCTCTGAGGATGAAAGAGTTCAGTGGGCATGTGAGTGCAGGGGCCTTCAGAGGACAGAGAGGGCCAGTGGGCCTGTGATGCCAGGTGTCCTTAGACAATAGAAGAGTGCAGTGTGCATGTAAGCATGGGTTCCTGCAGAGGACGGGATAGCAGTGGGCATGTGAATGCAGATGACTGAAGAAGATATACGGGGGCATTGACATGTGAATAGAGCTGCCTGCTGAGGCCTGAAGGGTGAAGTGCCCATGTCAGAGAAGATGCCTGCAGATGCATGAGAGAGGCAGTGATGGTGTGAGTACAGTTCTCTGCAGAAGTCAGATTGTGGCAGCTTGACTGAGAGTCCAGGTGCCTGCACAGCCCAAGTTGTGAACGGGAGGTCGGTGCAAATGCCTCCAGTAGGCAAAGGGAGGCATTGGACACTAGAGTGTAGGTACCTGTAGAGGGGAAGGGAGACAGTAGGCATGAGAGGGCATGGCCCGCTGATGCCAGAAGATCATGGCAGCTTTGAATGCAGCAGCCTTCAGAGGGCTAAGTGGAGCAGGGGTACTTGAGTGCCCATGCCTGCAGATGCCATGAAGGCAGAGGGTACATGAGTCCAGGTGCCTGAGTGGCCAGGGTGTCTGGAGACCTGTAGATGTAGACGCTTGCAAAGGTCAGAGGGGGGAGAGGGTCATGTGAGCTCATGTTCCTGCTGAGGACAGGATACCAGTTTGCCCAGGAGTATATGTTCCTACAGATGTCCAATATGTGAGGTTGGACAGTGAGTGCTTGTGCCAACAAGAGCTGGCAGTGAACAAGTGAGTGCATGTTCCTGCACAAGACCTGTGGAGGAAGTGGGCAGTAAAGGAAATCCTTGCCAAGGACAGGACAGCCATGAGCATGAGAACACAGGTGCCTTCAGGAGACATATGGTGGCAGCAGGCATGTGAATAGAAGGGTCTCCAGCGGCCAGAGAGAGGCAGTGGGTATGTGAGACAGGAGCCTGCTGAGGCCAGAGGCGAGGAACACAAATGTGAGTGCATGTGCTTGCAGAGAGCAGAGTGGGCCATTAGATATGTGTGTGTAACTGCCTCCTGTGGTCAGGGTCCTCAGTGGCCACATTTGCACAAGTACCTCTAAAAGCCAAGAATGCACTGGGCATGTGAATGAAGATTCCAGTAGAGACAAAAAGGGGCAGTGAGCGTGAGAGCGCATGTGCCTAAGGAGGCCAGTAGGAAGTAGTAAGCATGCTACCGCTGGTACCTGCAGAGGGCGTCAGTGGACATTTGTGTTCAAATGGCTACATGGAGCAGTAGGGTATGTTAGTGTCCATGTCTGCAGATGCGAGGATGGCCGAAGGCATGTGAGTGCACGTGCCTGCTGAGGTTCCCAGTGTGAGGTTGGGCTGTGAGACAAGGTCCCCACAAGGGCCAGACACAGGAAGTGTGCATGTGACTACAGTGGGTATGTGAGTGGATGTGCCCGCAAAGGCAAGGGGGCCAGTGGTCATGTGTGTGCAGTTGACTGCAGAGAACAGGAGAAGAAGAGTGCATATGAGTGCAGAGGCCTGCAGAGGCCAGAGAGAGGACGTGGACGTGTGTGTGCAGGTGCCTGCAAGGGCACAGAGCAGGGTGGTTTTCATTTGTAAGCAGGTGCCTGAGGAGGCCAGAGAGGGCCAGTGGGCCTCCTGTGAATCCAGGTGCCTGCAGAGGCGAGGTTGTCAGGAGACCTGTAGGTAGGTGTAGATGCTTTCAGGGGTCAGAAAGGGGAGGGGGACAGTGAGTTCACACTCCCACTGAGAACAAGAGAGCAGTTTGCCCATTATTGTTTGTGCCTAAGAGGTCAGATACGATAGGTTGGACTGTGAGTGCTGGTGCCAACAAGGGCTGGCAGTGAACACGTGAGTGCATGTTCCAGCACAAGATACACGGAAGTTCTGGCCAGTGAGTGAAGGTCCCTGGAGAAGACAGGACAGCCATGAGCATGGGAATGCAGGTGTGTGCAGAAGACACATGGGGACAGCAGGCATGTGAATAGAAGTGCCTCCAGAGGACAGAGAGAGAGGCAGTTGGTGTGTGAGCACAGGTGCATTCTGAGGTCAGATGGTAGCCCGTGGCACGTGAGAGCATGTGCATGCAGAGAGCAGAGTGAGCCGTTGGGTATATGTGCATTATAAGTGCCTGCAGAGGTCAGGATACTCAGTGGCCACATTTGCACGGGTGCCATCTAAGGGCCAAGAATGCAGTGGGCATATGAATGATGCAGATGCCTTCAGAGGCCAGAGAGGGGCAGTGAGCATGGGTGCCCCAGTGCCCACAGAGGAAAGGGATTCAGTTGACCTGTAGATGCAGAGTCCAGCATAGACCAGGGATCCAATTCACATGTAGGTGTAGATGCCTGCAGAGGTCAGAGAGGGGAGGTGGGCATGTGAGTTCGCACTTTTATTGAAGACAGGATAATAGTTTGCCTTCGAGTGTAGGGGCCTCCTGAGGTTAAAGTAGGAGGTGGACTGTAGGTGAAGGTGCCAACAAGGGCTGGCAGTGAGCACAGCAGTGCAGGTGCCTGCACAAGACCCATGGGGGCCTTGGGTATGTGAGTGCATGTCCTGCAGAAATCAGAAGTGGGAGGTTGGCCTGTGAGTGCAGGGGCCTACAGAGGTCAGGAGGGGAAGTGGGACTGTGAGTACAGTTGTCATCTGAGGTCATAATGTGGCATTTGGTATGTGAATACAGGTGTCAGTGGCTATATGATTCAGGTGCCAGCACAGGGCAGAGCGGGACATTGTGCATATGAGAGCCTGTGCCTGCAGATGCCAGATAGGGGCAGTGGGTTTCTTAGTACAGGTGTCTGATGAGACCACACTGCATCTATGGGTATGTGAGTGCATGTCCATGCAGAGAGCAGAGTGGGCCATTGGGTATGTAAGTGTAGGTGCCTGCAGTGGCCAGGGTAGTTAGTGGACATGTTTGCACAGGTGTCCTTCAGAGGCCAAGAGTACAGTGGCTATGTGAGTGCAGAGTCCAGATGTAGGCATTGGACATGAGAGTGCAGGTGTCAGTGAGGCAAAGGGGAGACAGTGGACAAGTGACTGGTACCGATGGAACGAGGGCAGTGTCCATGTGAATGTAGCCAAGACCAGGAGTGGGCAGTGGGCATGTTTGTTTTGTTTTCTTTTTGGAGGCAGGGTTTCTCTGTTTAGCCTTGGCTGTCCTGGGCTTATTTTGTAGACCAGGCAGCCTGCCTCTGCCTCCCAAGTGCTGGGTTTAAAGGCGTGCGCCACTACACCTGGCTTGAGCAGTGGGCCTGTTAGCGCAGATTCCTGTTGAGGCCAGGCAGTCACTGGGTATGTGAGTGCGGGTGTCTGTAGAGGACAGAGAGAAACAGCGGACATTTCTTTTCAGGTGTCTGCGGAGAAGTTCGAGGTCAGAAAGGTTTGGTTTGCCTGTGACATACGATGCCTCCAGAAGACAAATGGCACAGAAGGTATGTGAGTCTAGGTGCCTCAAAGAGGTCAGCTGGTGATGGTGGGCATGTGGGTACGGGTACCTAAGGAGGATGGATAGAGGCAGTGGGCATGTGACTGGAGGGCCATGCAGAGTCATGGTAATCAGAGGGTGTGTGAGTGTCGGCTCCTGCAGAGGACAGGAGAGCAATGGGCACATGAATACAGCTGGTCATAGAATACAGAAGGGTCCGTGGGCCTGAGAGTGCGGGTTCTCTCGAAGGATGGGAGAGTTGAATGGGATGTGAGTGCAGGGTCTGCAGATGCCAGAGAAGGCAGTGAGGCCAGAGGAGGCCAGGTGAGTGCAGGTACCCACATGGGTCAGATGGTGGGAGTGTGTGTATGAATACATGGACCCACCAAAGGCAGCGTGGGGCACGATGTATGTGAGCGTAGGTACATGCAGAAGCCAGAGCAGGCAGTGGACCCTGAATATATGTTCCTGCAGAGAACAGATCACCCATGAGCATATGAATGCCGGTGGCTGTGGAAGACATGTGGTGGCAGTAGGCATGGGAATAGAAGTGCCCCCAGAGCCAGAAAAAAGGCAGTGCGTGTGTGAGCACAGGGGCTTGTGGAGGGTAGAGGCAGGGAGCAGTCAGAATGTCAGTGTGTATAGATGCAGAGAGCAGTGTGGGAAATTGGGTATGTACGTGCAGGTGCCTGCTGTGGCCAGTGTGGTTAGTGGCCACATTTGGGCAAGCACATTCTTTTTGTTTGTTTGTTTGTTGTTTGTTTTTCAAGACAGGGTTTCTCTGTATTAGCCTTGTCTTTCCTGGACTCGCTTTGTAAACCAGGCTGGCCTCGAACTCACAGCGATCCGCCTACCTCTGCCTCCCTAATGCTGAGATTAAAGGTGTGCACCACCATGCCAGACTTGCACAGGTACCTTCCAAGGGCCAAGATTTCAGTGGGGATGTGAGTGCAGATTCATGCAGGGGCCAGAAGGGGACAGTGGGCATGAGAGTGCAGGTGTCAGCACAGGGCAGAAAGGACATTATGCATGTGAGAGCCTGGGCCTGCAGATGTCAGATGGGGCAGTGTGTTTGTTAGTACAGGTGTCTGCTGAGGCCAGATGGGAGCAGTGGGCATGTGAGAGCATGTCCACGCAGAGACTGGAGTGGGCCATTGTGTGAGTGTAGGTGCCATTGGATATGTGAGTGTAGGTGTCTGCATTGGCCAGCCTGGTTAGTGGACATGTTTGCACAGGTGCCTTTCATAGGCCAAGAGTGCAGTGGCTCTGTGAGTGCAGATTCCTGCAGAGGCCAGAGGTGGGCATTGGGCCTGAGAGTGCAGGTCCATTCCGTGGTCAGTAGGCATTGGTTTGCCTGTGACAGAAGATGTCCCCAGAAGACAAATGAGGGCATATGAGTATAGGTACCTATAGAGGTCAGATGGTGACAATGGGCATGTGGGTACAGGTACCTAAGTAGGACAGATGGGGCAGTGTGCATGGGGCTGTTTGTACCTGCAGAGGTCATGGTAAGCAATGCACACTTGAGTGTAGACTCCTGCAGAAGACAGGGTATCAATGATCACCTGAATGCAGTTGCCTGCAGAAGACAGACTGGGACATTGTGCATGTGATTGTAGGGACATGCTAAGGCCAGAGTAAAGCCTTGGGTATGTGAGTGCAGGCAAGTGTGTAGGCCAGAGAGAGGCAGTGGGCATTGGAGTCCAGGTGCCTGAAGTGGTCAAAAAGCAGCAGTGGACATGTGAGTAGAGTTGCATGATGAGACCTGAGAAGGGCAGTGCCCATGAGATGCAGGGAGCTGGAGAGAGCACAGTGGGGCAGTGGGCACGTGAGAGTAGGGGCCTGCAGAGGCCAGAGGAGTCAGTGGGCATTGAACACAGCTGCCTGCAGAGGACAGGCGTGCAGTGGGCGTGTTCTTTCAGATAACTGCAGAGACCAGAGTGAGGAATTGGGAATAGAATGCAGGTGCCTGCAGAGGCCATGGGTCCAGTACAGTGGGCATGGGAGCACAGGTGCCTGCAGAGGCCAGATAGAGGCAGTGGGCATGTAAGTATAGCTCCCTGCAGAGGCCAGAGAAGAGCATTTCTCCTTGTGAGTGCAGCTGCCTGAAGAGCCCAGAGAAGAGCTGTCAGTATGTGACTTTAAGTGCCTTCAGACAATAGAGTGTCAGTGTACAAGTAGGTATAGGTGCCTGCAGCGGTCAGAGGTGGGAAGTGGCCTTGTGACTTCAACTTCCTGCTGAGGACAGGATAGCAGTGGGCCCATGGGTGTAGGAGCTCGCTGAGGTTAGAAGTGGGAGGTTGTCCTGTGAGAGCAGATGCCTACAGACACTGGAGAGGGGAAGTGTGCATGGGAGTGTGGCTGTGTGCAGAGGCTGTGTGAGTGTGAGTGCTGGTTACTGCAGAGGGCAGGCTGTCAATGAGCATAGGAGTCCAGGTGGCTGCACAAGACAGAAGGGGAGTAGACCTGTGAGTACAGGTGCCTATGGAGGATGGCGGTGTCTGCAGAGGTCAGATGGTGACAGCGGGCATGTGGGCACAGGTACCTATGGAGGACAGAGTAGGGCAGTGTGCATGGGACTGGAGGGACTTTCACAGGCTAAGATAAGTAGTGGGCACATGAGTGTAGGCTCCTGCGGATGACAGGATAGCAATGGGCACATGAATGCAGTTGTCTGCAGAGGGAAAGTGAGTGCAGGTGCATGCAGAGGTCATGAGCACAGGGGTTTTGTGAGTGCCAGTGTCTGCTGAGGTCAGAAAAAGCAGTGGGCATGGGAGTGTAGCTACTGTGGAGGCCAGAGAAGGGCAGTGGCCATAGGAGTCCAGGGGCCTGCAGTGTAGAGGACAGGGCATGGGCATGTGAGTGCAGAATCTCACAGGGTGTCAGAGAGGGGCAGTGCGCATGTGTGTCCAGGTGCCTGCAGAGGACAGGGTTTCAGTTGACACATAGTTGCAGAGTCCAACATAGAATCCCCTATCCAATATACATGGTCTAGACGCCTGTAGAGGTCAGGTATGGGAGGTGAGCGTGTGAGTTCGCATTCCTGCTGAGGACAGAAGTTTGCCATGGAGTGTAGGGGCCTCCAGATGTCAGATGTGAGTGCAAGTGCCAACAAGGTCAGTGAGCACATGAGTGCATGTGCCTGCACAGGATACATGGAGGCAGTGGACATGTGAGTGCAGGTCTCTGCATGGGTCTCTCAGTGGGAGGTTGGTATGTGAGGGCAGATGACTACAGAGGTCAGGGCAAGTAAGTGGGAATGTGACTACAGTGGCATTCTGCATGTGAATACAGGTGTCTATACAGGGCAGAGAGGTGCAGTGAGAAATGAGTGCAGCTGCATGCTGTGGCCAGAGGGGGGCAGTGTGTATGTGAGTACATGTACCTGCAGAGAGCAGAGAGAGCCATTGGGTATGTGACTGTAGGTTTTTCAGCGGCCAGGGAGGTTAGCATAGGTGCCTTTCAGAGGCCAAGAGTGAAGTAGATACGAGTACAGATTTATGCAGATGTCAGGGAGTGGAAGTGGGAATGTGAGTACAGTTGCCAGCTGAGGGCAGAATGTGACATTTGTTATGAGACTACATGGCACATAAGTGGGAATGTGGTACAGTGGCATTTTGGATGTGAGTCACAGAGGTGCAGTGAAAAATTGAGTGCAGCTGCCTGCTGTGGCCAGAGGGGGGCAGTGTGCATGTGAGCACATGTCCCTGTAGAGAGCAGAGTGGGACAGTGGCATCAGAGTGCAGGTGCCTAAGCAGCCATGGTGGTCAGTGGCCATATGAGCACACGTGACTGCAGACTAGGAGTTCAGTGGACATGTGAGTGCAGATGCCTGAAGAGGAGCCAAGTATTGTTTTTTAAATTATCTGTATTATTTGTAGGCCTGGCTAGCAAGCAATCAAGACCCAGACACTTGTTATAGTTTAAAATAGCCTCAGTTAACCTGTGGCAGGGCAGATAGCAATCCTCTAAACTACCTCCCATAGTGGGGCAGGTATAGGATCCCTGCCTCAGTCCCATGCCATCTGCTTCTATTAACGTCTAGCAAGCTACCTCCCATCCATAATCCCAAATGCTTGCTCATGTTCTTCATCTGGGCCAGATTCTCCATCCACGTCGGCCATGTGTTCTCCTTCATCTAACCCATGGCGGCCTTCCTCTCTTTACTTCAGTTCTCTCTCTTTTTTTCTCCTGGCAGTCCTTCTTCTTCCCAGAATTCCTCTCCCCTAGCCTCACCTATCTCCTTTGCCCTGCCCAGGTGGGATGGCTTTTTATTAAGCAAAAGGTGGGTCAGACAGCAAGCAGTACTTAGCATAAAAATACATCAGACCATCCACCAACAGCCAAATGTGGGGCAGTGGGCATGTGAGTGTGGGTTCCTGCAGAAGCTAAGGAAAGCAGTAGGCACGTGAGTGTTTGCTGCTCCTGCAGAGGACAGGATGGCAGTGGGCAAATTTGTGTAGCTACCTGCAGAGGACAGAATGGGACAATGGGCATGACAGTGCAGTGTGCTCTGAGGACAGAAGAGTTCAATGGGCACATGAGAGTGCAGGTGCCATCAGAGGACAGTTAGGGGCATTGTGCAAGAGACTGTAGGTGCCTGGGGAAGGGAAGGGAGACAATGGGCATGAGATACAGACTCCTGGTAATGCCAGCTGGTCATGGCATATTTGAATGGAGCAGCCTTCAGAGTGCTAAGTGGAGCAGGGTGTTCTTGAGTGCATGTGCCTGTAGATACCATGATGGCAGTGGGCATGTGAGTGCAGGTGACAACAGAAGCCAGGAGAAGAGTGGGCGTGTGAGTGCTGGTGCTTGCATTGCATAGAGCACTATAACCTGCCAATGAGTGCGGGTGCCTGAGGAGGCCAGAAAGGTCCAGGGGGCCTGTAATTCCAGGTGCCTGCAGAGTCCAGGATGTCAGGAGGCCTATAGATGTAGATGCCTGCAGAGGGCAGAGTGCAGAGGGAGAGGCAGAGGCCAGAGGGCAGAGACAGAGTGAGAGGCATAGGGAGGGAACAGAAGGCAAAGGCAGAGGGCAGATATGCTGAGGCAGAGGGCAGAGTGCGGAAGAAGAGGCAGATGGCAGAGGGCAGAGGTAGAAGGCAGAGGAAGAGGGCAGATGTAAAAGGCAGAGTCAGGGGGCAGAACGAAGAGGCAGAGAGAGGGCAGAAGGCAGAGGCAGAAGCAGAGGGCAAAGGGCAGAGGTAGAGGGCAGAGGCACAGGCACAGGCAAAGGTAGAAGCAGAGGCAGATGGCAGCAGAAGAGGCAGAGGCAGAGGGCAGAGGGCAGAGGCAGAGGCAGAAGCAGAGGAAAGATGACATAGGCAGAGGCAAGAGCAGGGTCTGGGGGCAGGAACAGATACAGAGGCAGAGGCAGAGGGCAGAGGGCAGAGGAAGAGGGCTGAAATGCTGAGGCAGAGAACAGAGGGTAGAGGCAGAGACCAGAGGCAGAGGGGAGAGGCAGAGGCCTGAGGAAAGAGGCCTTAGGGCAGTGACCTGAGGCCTAGGGGCAGAGGCCAAAGGCCAGAGGGCAGAGGCCTGAGCTCTGAGGGCAGAGACAGATTTAGAGCCAGAGGCTATAGGCAGAAGGCACAAGCAGAAACAGAGGCAGAGGCAGAGGGCAGAGGCAGAGGGAGAGGCAGAGGGAGAGGCAGAGGCAGAGGCCAGAGGCTGAGGCCAGAGGCTGAGGCCAGAGGCAGAGGCCGAGGCCAGAGGTCGAGGCAGAGGCCGAGGCAGAGGCCGAGGCAGAGGCAGAGGCAGAGGCTGAGGCAAGAGGCAGAGGCCAGAGGCCAGAGGCAGAGGCAGAGGCCAGAGGCAGAGGCCAGAGGCCAGAGGCGGAGGTCAGAGGCAGAGGCGGAGGTGGAGGTCAGAGGCAGAGGCAGAGGCCAGAGGCCAGAGGCCAGAGGCCAGAGGCCAGAGGCAGAGGCAGAGGCAGAGAGCACAAGCAGAAGCAGAGGCAGTGGCAGAGACAGAAGTACAGGCAAAGGCAGAGGGTAGTGGAAGAGGCAGAGGGCAGAGACAGAGGCAGAGGCAGAGGCAGAGATGCACAGACAGAGGACAGAGTGCAAAGTCAGAAGCAGAGGCAGAGGGCCAGGAAGAGGGAGAGAAGAGAAAGCAGAGGCTAAGACAGAGGGCAGAGATGCTGAGGCAGAGGTCAGAGGTCAGAGGGCAGAGGGCAGAGGGAGAGGCAGAGGCAGAGGCAGAGGGCAGAGGTAGAAGGCAGAGGCAGATGCAGAGGCAGAGAGCAGAGGGAAGAGGGCAGAAGCAGAAGCAGAACCAGAAGGCAGATTTAGAGGCAGATGCAGAGGGCAGAGACAGAAGCAGATGAAGAGGACAGACACACTGGAGGCAGAGGGCAGAGGGAGGGGGAGAGGCAGAGACAGAGGGACAGGAAGAGGGCAGAAGGCAGGCACAGATTGCAATGGTCAAAGGGCAGAGCGCAAAGGCAGAGTGTAGAAGGAAGAAGCAAAGGGTATGAGGCAGATGGCCAGGCAGAAGGAAGAAGAAGAGGGCAGAGAGAGATGGCAGAGGGAGAGAACAGGGTCAGAGGTAGAGGTTAGAGGGGAGAGGCAGAGGGCAAAGGGCTGATGGTAGGAGCAGAGGGCAGAAGAAAATGGAGAGATGAAAAGGCAAAGGGGTGAGGCCTGCGGGCAGAGGTCTGAGAAGAGAGGCCTGAGGTCTGGTTCCAGAGGCCTGAAAGCATTGCCCTTAAGGAAGAGGCTGGGGCCAGAAGGCAGAGGCCTGAGGGCAGAGGCCTGAGGCCTGAGGGCAGAGGCCTGAGGACAGAAGATGTAGGCCTAACTGAAAAGAACTAAGGGCAGAGGCTTGACACTGCCTGAGGTCAGAGGCCTGAGAAGAGAGGCCTGAGGCCAGAGGGTAGAGGACTGATGTCTAAGGTCAGAGAACTGAGGCCAGAGGCCTGAGGGCATTGGCCTTATGGCAGAGGCCAGAGGCCTGAGGGCAGAGGCTGGAGGGAAGAAGCTTGCGGGCAGAGGCCTGAGGACAGAGGATGTAGGCCTAACTGAAAAGGCCTATGGGCAGAGGCTTGACCCTGCCTTAGGTCAGAGGCCTGAGAAGAGAGGCCTGAGGCCAATGGCAGAGGCCTGAGTAAACAGGAGGAGACATGAGTGCAGAGGCCAGAGGGCAGAAGCCAAGGCCAACAGGCAAAGGGCTGAAGCCAGAGACCGGAAGGAATTTGCATGGGGGCAGAGGCCTGATGGCAGAGGCCTGATCCCTGTGAGCAGAGGCCTGTAGGCAGAGGCAGAAGGGAGAGGCAGAGGCCTGAGGAAAGAGGCCTTATGACAGTGACCTGAGGCCTGAGGCAGAGTACTGATGGCAGAGGGTAGAGGACAGAGGTCAGAGGTCAGAGGCCTGAGCTCTGAGGGCAGAGGCAGATTTAGAGGCAGAGGCAGAGGCTAGAGGCAGAAGCAGAAACAGAGGGCAGTGGCAGAGTCAGAGGGAGAGGGAGAGGGAAGAGAGAGAGGCAGAGGGCAGAGGTAGACACAGTGGCTATGGCAGAGAGTAGAAGCAGGGAACTGGTGGCAGAAGGCAGATGCAGAGGGTAGAGGACAGAAGCAGAGGTAGAGATGCACATGCAGAGGGCAGAAGCAGAGTCAGAGGCAGAGCCGGAGGGCAAAGGCAGAGGGAGAAGGAGAAGCAGAGGAAGAGGACAGAAGGCAGAGGGTAGAGGTGCAGAGGCAGAAGGGAGGGATAGAGGGCAGGGGCAGAGGGCAGAGGGTAGAGGGAGAGGGCAGAGGCAGAGGGCAAAGGGCAGAGGGCAGAGGCAGAGGGCAAAGGGCAGAGGGCAGAGGGCAGAGGCAGAGGCTACAGGCATAAGCTGAGGCCACAGGCAGAAGGTAGAAGTGGAAGCAGAAGCAGAGGGCAAAGGGTAGAGGGCAGAGGCAGAGGGGCATAGGCACAGGAAAGAGCCAGAAGGGAAGAGGCAGAGGCAGAGGCAGAGGGCAGAGGAAGAGAAGAGGCAGGGACAAAGGCATAGGCAGAAGCAGAGGCAGAAGGCAGGGGCAGATTGCAGTGGTCAAAGGGCAGAGCACAAAGGCAGAGTATAGAAGTCAGAAGCAAAGGCTATGGGGCAGATGCCCAGGCAGAAAGAAGAAGAGGACAGAGAGAGATGGCAGAGGGAGAGAGCAGGGTCAGAGGTAGAGGTTAGAGGGCAGAGGCAGAGGGCAAAGGGCTGATGGTAGGAGCAGAGGACAGAAGAAAATGGAGAGATCAGAGGGCAAAGGGTGTGAGGCCTGAGGGCAGAGGCCTGAGGCCTGAGGGAAGAGGTCTGAGAAGAGAGGGCTAAGGCCTGATGGCAGAGGCGTGAGAGGACCTACAGAGGACCACAGAGGCCTGTGGTCACAGACAGAGACAGAGGGCAGAGGCAAAAGCCTGAGGCCCGAGGGCAGTGACCAGAGGCCTGAGGGCAGAGGCAGTGGCCTGAGGGCAGAGAGCAGTGACCTGAGGCCTGAGGGCAGACACCTGAGCTCTGAGGGCAGAGGCAGATTTAGAGGTAGAGACAGAGAATTTAGGTATAAGCAGAGGCCAGAGGGTAGATTTAGAGCAGAGGCAGAGGGAGAGGGCAGAAGGCAGGGGGCAGATTGCAGTGGTCAAAGAGCAGAGCAGGGTCTGAGGGTAGAGGTCTGATACCTAAGGTCAAAGGCTTGAGGCCTGAGGTAAGAGGCCTGAGGCCAGAGGCCTGAAGGCATTGGCCTGAGAACAGATGCCTGAGGACAGAGGACATAGGCCCAACTAAAAAGGACTAAGGGCAGAGGCTTGACCCTGCCTGAAGTCAGAGGCTTGAGAAGAGAGGCCTGAGGCAGGTGGCAGAGGCCTGAGAGCAGAGGCCTGAGGCCTGAAGGTAGAGGCCTAATGCCTAAGGTCAGAGGCCTGAGGCCTGAGGTCAGAGCACTGATGCCAGAGGCCCGAGGGCATTGGTCTTAGGGCAGAGGCAGGAGGCCAGAGGGCAGAGACCTGAGGCCTGAAGGAATTTGCAAGGGGGAAGAGGCCTAATGGCACAGGCCTGATCCCTGACAGCAGAGGCCTGTAGGCAGAGGCAGAGGAGAGACACAGAGGCTTGAGGAAAGAGGAAAGAGGCCTTAGGGCAGTGACCTGAGTGAGGCCTGTGGGCACAGGCCTGACAGCAGAGTCCTGAGGCCTAAGGGCAGAGGCAGAGTCCTGAGGGTAGAGGACAAAGGTCAGAGGGCAGAGGCAGAGGCCTGTGGGAAGAGGCCTGAGCTCAGAAGTCAGAGGCACATTTAGAGGCAGAGGCAGAGGCAGAGGCAGAGGCTATAGGCAGAAGGCAGAAGCATAGGGCAGAGAGCAGAGGCACAGGCAGAGGTACAGGCAGAGGCAAAGGCAGAGGCAGAAAGAGAGAGCAGAGGCAGAGGGAGAGGGCAGAAGGCAGGGGCATATTGCAGTGTTCAAAGTGCAGAGCACAAAGGCAGAGTGTAGAAGGCAGAAGCAAATGGTATCAGGCAGATGCCCAGGCAGAATTTAGAAGAAGACAGCAGAGAGAGATGGCAGAGGGAGAGAGCAGGGTGAGAGGTAGAGGTTAGAGTGCAGAGGCAGAGGGCAAAATGCTGATGGTAGGAGCAGAGGACAGAAGAAAATGGAGAGATCAAAGGGCAAAGGAGGTAAGGCCTGAGTGCAGAGTCCTTGGAAGAAAGGCCTGAGGCCTGATGGCAGAAGCCTGAGGCCTGAGGACAGAGGCCTGAGGGCAGAGGCCTGAGGCCTGAGGTCATTGGCCTGAGAGCAGAGGCCTGAGGTCTGAGGTCATTGGCTTGAGGGCAGAGGCCTGAGGCCTGTGGTCATTGGCCTGAGGGCAGAGGCCTGAGGCCTGAGGTCAGAGGCCTGAGGACAGAGGTTGTAGGCCTAACTGAAAAGGCCTAAGGGTGGAAGCTTGACCCTGCCTTAAATCAGAGGCCTGAGAAGAGAGGCCTGAAGCTGATGGCAGAGGCCTGAGGAAACAGGCAGAAGACTGAGGAACAAGGCAGAAACATGAGTGCAGAGGCCAGAGGGCAGTGACCAGAGGGCTGAGAGCAGAGGCCATGGCCAGAGGGCAAAGGGCTGAAGACAAATACCTGAAGGAATTTTCCTGGGGACAGAGACCTGATGGCATAGGCCTGATCCCTGAGAGCAGAGGCCAGTAGGAAGAGGCAGAGGGCAGAGGGAGAGGCCTGAGGCTGGAGGCCTGTGGGCAGAAGCCTGAGACCTGAGGGCAGAGACAGAGGGCTGAGAACAGTGGCAAGAGGCCAGAGGGCAGAGACAGAGGCCAGAGGGCAGAGACAGAGGCCTGAGGCCAGAGGGCAGAGGCCTGAGCACTGAGGGCAGAGGTAGATTTAGAGGCAGAGGCAGAGGCTATAAGCATAAGCAGAGGCCAGAGGCAGAAGGCCGAAACAGAAGCAGAGGGCAGAGGCAGAGAGCAGATTTAGAGGCAGAGGTCAAAGGGTAGAGGCAGAAGGGTAGAGGGCAGAGGGCAGAGGGCAGTGGGCAGAAGGCAGAGGCAGAGGGCAAGGGCAGAGGCAGAGGGCAAGGGCAGAGGCAGAGCAAGGAGGCAGAGGCAGAGGACAGAGGGCAGAAGGCAGGCACAGATTGCAGTGGTCAAATAGCAGAGCACAAAGGCACAGTGTATTAGGCAAAGGGTATGAGGCTGATGCCCAAGCAGAGGGTAGAAGAAGAGGGCAGAGAGGGATGGCAGAGGGAGAGAGCAGAGTGAGAGGTAGAGGTTAGAGGGCAGAGGCAGAGGGCAAAGGGCTGATGGTAGGAGCAGGGGACAAAAGAAAATAGAGAGATCAGTGGGAAAAGGGGGTGAGGCCTGAGGGCAGAGGCCTGAGGCCTGAGGACAGAGGCCTGGGACAGAGGACATAGAGGGTAGAGGCCTGTGTATGTTACTGCAGGTGCGTGCAGAGGCCAGGAATGGCAGTGTGTATGTGAGTGGAGGTTCCTGCAGAGGACAGGATAGCAGGGAGCATGTGAGTGCAGGTGCCTACAGAAGACATCTGGTGGCGGTCAGTAATATGGTTTCAGATGCCTTCAGAGGCCTGAGGAGGCAGTGGATATGTGAGTGCAGGGGCCAGCAAAAAGCTTAAAGGGACACTGTGCATATGAGAGCCTGTCTCTGAAAATGCCTGCTGGGGCCAGTGGCTTTGTTAGTACAGGTGTCTGCTGAGGCCATGTGAGAGCATGTCCATGCAGAGAGCAGAGTGGGTCATTGGGTATATGTGTGTGTAGGTGCCTGCTGAGGCCAGGGTGCCCAGTGTCAACATTTGCACAGGTACCATCTAAGGGCCAAGAATGCAGTGGGCAGGTGAGTGCAGATCCCTGCAGAGGCCAGAAGGGGGCAGTGGTCATGACTGTGCATGTGCTTATACAGTCACAATGGAGGCAGTGGGCATGTGACTGCTGGTACCTGCACAGAAAGGCAGTTAGCATGTGTGTTCAGGATCCTTCAAAGGCTACGTGGAGCAGTGGGCATGTGCGTGTACATGCCTGCAGATGGTAGGTAGGCAGCAGGCATGTGAGTGGGGCTGAGCACCAAGACCAGATGTGGTTGGAGGAATTGTAAATGGAAATTGTGGAACATTCCAGGCAGCCATTACAAATATGAGTGCACATATCCAGAGAGGCCAGAGAAGAGCTGTGGGCACATGGGTGTAGGGGATCACAGAGGACAAAGTGGGGCACTGGTTATGGAGTGTATGTGCCTGCAGAGCGCTGTTGTGCAGAGCCACCACAGAGGCGCAATTGACACGTGAGTGTAAGTGAGAACAGAGGACATAGCCGGGCATTGGTTACGGGATGTATTTGCCTGCAGAGTGCTGGTGTCTGGAGAGGCCAGAGATGTGTAATGGGCACATGAGTGTAGGTGAGTGCAGAGGACTTGGGGGACAGTGGGTATGTGAGTGCGTGTGGAAGCAGGAGCCAGAGCCAGACTGAAATGCTCCAAGCCTCTGAACTTGCAAGGCTTGGAAGGGAAGCTGGGTCTAAGACAGTACAGTCCTTAAGGGGAGGTTTTAAGAGTAAACAAGATGATTTTCTGTCTTGAAAAAACTGAAAGACACAGTGACACTGTGCTTCTGGATTCCACGGGAGTTTGTTTATCTTAGCATACAAATAAATTTTTCAACGACAATTGAAGTTTTGTATATTCGCCTTGGGAAAAAATCAGAATTTAAACTACACAATACCCGTATGCCTACACGCAGTGAGTCCCTGGCTTGTTCAGGAATCAGCACTGACAAGTCCACTGCCCAACTCTGGTGTTAGCCCATAGGTGCACTTGTATGCCTAGGGCCATCTTGCCATCTGCAGACAAGTCCACTCACAGGCCCACTGTGAACACACATGTTCGCTGCCCCTCTCTGGCTTCTATGGGCATTGCACCCTAAGACTCTGCTTGGGACAGCCTATTCAGTGAAGGGACCAATGAGAGGCCTTTCAGAGGCCAAGAGTGCAGTGGATATGTGAGTGCAGATTCCTGCAGAGGCCAGAGGTGGGCATTGGGCATGAGAGTGCAGGTGTCAGTAAGGGCAAAGGGGAGACAGTGGGCATGTGTCTTCTGGTGCCTAGAGATGCCAGGGGACAGTGGGCTTTTGAGTGCAGGAGCCTTTAGAGGGCTGTATGGAGCAGTGGGCATGTGAGTGCATGTGTTTGCAGATGCCAGGAGGGCAGGGGGAATATCTGTGGTGATTCCAGATAAAACAGGAGAACAGTGTGCATGTGAATGTAGCTAAATGAGAAGACCAGCTTCTGACAGTGAGGATGTCAGCAGAGAATGCAAAACAGGGCAGCCACTCACTGGTCATATGTGTGCAGGTGTCTAGAGAGGCCAGCGAGGTACAATTGACAAGTGAGTGCATCTGAGTGCAGAGGCTGGGCATCGATATGTGGGTGCAGCAGAGACAAGAGGGCAGTGGCCATAGGAGGGCAGGTGACTGCTGGGTATAGAAGAAGACATGGGCATGTGAGTGCAGGTGCCTGCAGAGGCCAGAGAGATGCTGTGGGCACGTGAATGCGTGTTTCCGCAGGGGAGAAAGGTAGTTTGTGAGTTCAGAGCCAAAGGGAGGATGTAGGCATGGGAGTGCAGGTGCATGCAAAGAGCAGAGCTGGGCAGTAGACATGTTAGTACAGACTCCTGCAGAGGCTAGGCAGCCATTGAGTGCAGGTGTCTCTAGAGGGCAAAGAGGTGCAATGGGGAAGTGAGTGCAGCTCACTGCTGTGGCCAGAGGGGGGCAGTGCGTATGTAAGCACATGTCCCTGTAGAGAGCAGAGTGGGACAGTGGCATCATGGTGGTCAGTGGCCATATGAGCACACGTGCCTGCAGACTAGGAGTTCAGTGGACATGGGGGTGCAGATGCCTGTAGAGGCAAGTGTGGAGCAGTGTGCAAGTCAGTGTGGGTTCCTGCAGAGGCTAGGGCAGGCAGTAGGCATGTGAGTGTTCACGCAGAGGACAGGATGGCAGTGGGCACAGGAGTGCAGTTGACTGCAGAAGACAGATGATGTCATTGGGCATGACAGTGCAGTGTGCTCTGAGGATGGAAGGCTTCAATGGGCATGTGAGTGCAGGACTGCAAGGGGCAGTGGGCCTGTGATGTCAGGAGTCTTCAGAGGACAGAAGAGAGAGTGTGAATAAGAGGGTGGGGTCCTGCAGTGGACAGGACAGCAGTTAGCATGTGAATGCAGGTGCCTGCTGAAGACACAGGAGGGTAGTGACATGGAAATAAAGTTGCCTGCTGATGGCACAGGGTGGAGTGACAGTGTCAGAGAAGATGCCTACATAGACATTTGAGAGGCAGTGAGGATGTGAGTAGAGGTCTCTGCAGAGGCCAGAATGTGGCAGTTTGACTGTGAGTCCAGGTGAGTGAAGATCCCACAGTGTCAGAAGGCAGGTAGATGCAGATGCCGGTGGTAGCCAAAGGTGGGCATGCACATGAAAGTGTGGGTGCTTGTAGCAGGGAAGGTGGACAGTAGGCATGAGAGTGCAGGTGCCTGTAGAGGGGAAGGAGACAGAGGGCATGAGAGTGCAGGTGCCTGTAGAGGGGAAGGAGACAGTGGACATGAGAGTGCAGGTGCCTGCTGCTGTAGCAGCTCATGGCACTTTTGAATGCAGGATCCTTCAGAAGGCTAAATGGACAACAGTGTATAATGCATACAGAGGCCAGAGAGGGGCAGTGGGCATGTGTGTTCACATGCCTGCAGAGGACAGGGTTTCACTTGACATGTTGGGGCAGATTCTTGGAAAGAACATGGTTCCAATAGCACAGAATTGTAGATGCCTGCAGGGGTCAGAGAGCAGAAGTTGGCACGTGAGTTCACATTCCTGCTGAGGACAGGACAGCAGCTAGTCCAGGAGTCTAGGGGCCTCCAGATGGCTGGTTTGGAGATTGGACTGTGAGTTAAGGTGCTGAAGAGAGCTGAAATTTAGCTGATGACCACACATTCCTATAGAAGAAAAAAGTGGGCAGTGAGCAGATGAGTCGAGGTGCCTGCAGACATAAGATGGTGATGGTGGGTATATGGGTGCAGGTCCCTGAGGAGGACAGATTGAAACATTGTGTATGTGATTGTAGGGACCTGCTGAGGCCAGAGTAAAGCACTGGTTTTGTGAGGGCGGGTAAGTGTGTATGCCAGAATCAGACAGGGGCATTGGAATACAGGTGCCTGCAGTGGTCAAAAAGCAGCAGTGTGCATGTGAGTAGAGTTGCCCATGAGACCTGAGAAGGGCAGTGCCCATGAGATGCAGGGAGCTGGAGAGAACACAGTGGGGCAGTGGGCACGTGAGAGTGGGGGCCTGCAGAGGTCAGAGAAGTCAGTGGGTATTGAACACAGCTGCCTGCAGAGGACAGGAGTGCAGTGGGCGTGTTCTTTCAGATAACTGCAGAGACCAGAGTGAGGAATTGGGCATAGAATGCAGCTGCCTGCACAGTTCAGGGGAAGGGGCAGTGGGCATAGGAGCACAGGTGTCTGCAGAGGCCGGGGAATGTGGAAGTGGGTATGGGAGCCCAGGTGCCAGGAGATTCCAGGGCAACATGGCAGTGGGCATGAGAATAGAGGTGCCAGCAGAGGCCAGGCAGAGCCAGTTGCCATGGGAGTGCAGGTCCATATAAAGGCCAGAGAAGAGCAATTGTCCTTGTGAGCGCAGCTGCCTGCAGAGGCCAGAGGAGAGCAATGGGTATGTGTTTCCAGGTGCTTGCATACACCAGGGTCTCCGTGGACATGTAGGTGTAGATGCTTGCAATGGTCAGAGTTGGGAAGTGGGATTCTGACTTCAACTTTCTGCAAAGGCAAGACAGAGGGGGCGGGCTTGGAAATATAGCTCCCTATAGAGGCCACATGAGAGCCATTGTCCTTGTGAGTGCAGCTGCCTGAGAGGCCAGAGGAGAGCAGTGGGTCTATGATTCTAAGTGTGTGCAGACCCCAGAGTGTCAGTGGACACATAAGTGTAGATGCCTTCAATGGGCACAGGTGGGAGGCCAGAGAAGGGCAGTGGGCATGTGTGTCTAGGTGCCTGCAGAGGGCAGGGTTCCTGTTGCCATGTCAGTACAGTTGCCAGGTGAGGCCAGGATGTGGCATTGGTATGTGCCTATAAAGGGCAGAGGTATAGTGGGAAAGTGAGTGCAACTGCCTGCTGTGGCCAGAGGGGGGCAGTGTGTATGTGAACACATGTACCTGCAGAGAGCAGAGTGGGACAGTAGCATCAGAGTGCAGGTGCCTAAGGAGCCATGGTGGTCAGTGGCCATATGCGCACACGTGACTGCAGACGAGGAGTTCAGTGGACATGTGAGTGCAGATGCCTGTAGAGGTAAGTGTAAAGCAGTGTGCATGTGAGTGTGGGTTCTTGCAAAGGCTAGGGCAGTCAGTAGGCATGTGAGAGTTTGCTCATTAGAGGACAGGATGGCAGTGGGCACATGAGTGCTGTTGCCTGCAGGGGACAAGAGGGGCAGTATGCATGTGAGGGCCAGTGTTTGCAGAAGCCAGAGAAGAACACTCAGCCTGAGATCCAAGTGCCTGCAGTGCCCAGGGTATAGGTGGACATGTAAGTGCAGATGTCTGCAGAGCCCAGAAGGGGACGGACGCTTGTGAGTTCAGGCACCTGCAGAGGAAAGAATGGCAGTGGTTTCATGAGTTCATGTCTCAGCAGCTTTCAGCAGTTGTAGGTTGCACTGAGTGCAGGTTTATAGAGTGGCCTGACAATGCAACAGGCATGGGTGTGCTGTTTCCTGATGAGGCCAGAGGAAGCAATGGGCATGTGAGTGCAGGTGCCTCCAGAGGACAGAGAAGCGGTGGGTCAGTGATGCTAGGTTTCCTGAAAGACAGAAAAGTACAGTGGGCACTTGATGGCAGGTGCCTACAAAGGCCAGATGGGGACAGTGGGCATGTGGGTACAGGTGTCAGCAGAAGACAGGGTTTCGGCAGAGTCCAGCATAGAACAGGGTCCCAATTCACATGTAGGTGTAGCTGCCTGCAGAGGTCAGAGAGAGGAGGAGGGCCTGTGAGCCCACATCCCTGCTGAGGACAGGATAGCAGTTTGCCCATGAGCACTTATGGTCTTCCAAAGATTACATGTGAGGGGCTGGGTTGTGGGTGCAAGTGTCATCAAGGGCTGGCAGTTAGCATGTGAGTGCACGTGCCATCAAGGCAGTGGGTATTTGAGTTCAGGTGTCATCAGACACCATCAAGGCAATGTGCATGTGGGTGCAAGTTCATGCATGGCATAGTGGAGGGTAGTTTTGATTAGAGTTCAGGCGCCTGAGGAGGCCACAGAGGGCCAGTGGGCATGTGTGTCCAGCTACCTGCAGAGGCCAGGATGTCAGGAGACCTGTAGATGTAGATGAATGCAGAGGGCCTGTGAGTTCTCGTTCCTGCTGAGGACAGGATACCAGCTTACCCAGGAGTGTGTCAGATGTGTGAGGTTGGACTGTGAGTGCTGGTGCCAACATGGTCTGGCAGTGAGCACATGAGTGCATCTGCTGGCACAAGACCTGTGGAGGACTTGGCCAGTGAGAGAAATCCGTGCAAAGGACACGAAAGCCATGAGTATGTGAATGCAGCTGCCTGAAGAAGATGTACTGGGCCCGCAGGCATGTGAATAGAAATACCTCCAGAGGCCAGGGAAAGGCAGTGGGTATGTGAGCACAGGAGCCTGCAGAGGACAGAGGAGAGCAGCGAGAATGTGAGAACAGGTGCATTCAGAGAGCAGTGGGGCCGTGGTCACATCAATGTAGGTTCCTACAGAGGCCAGAGTAGGGCATTGGGCATGAGAGTGCAGGTGCCAGTACAGGCAAATGGGGGCGATGACATGTGACTGTGGGTGCCTGCTGATGCCAGTGTGAAGGGGCCATTTATGCACAGGAGCCATCAGAGGCCCATGTGGAGCAGTGAGTATGTGAGTGCACGATCCAGCAGATGCCAGGAGCGTAGTGGGAATGAGAATGCAGGTGCCAAAAGATGCCAGGAGAGCAGTGTGCATGTGAGTACAGCTAAGTGAATACACAAGCTGTGGGCAGTGGGCATGTTAGTGCAGATTCCTGCACAGGCCAGGCAGTCACTGGGCATGTGAGTATGTGTGTCTTCAGAGGCCAGAGAGATGCCACGTGCAGTTGTGTACAGGTGACTGCAGAGGAGAAAGCAGGCAGTTTGTATGTGAGTGCAGAGCAAAGGGAGGATGTGGACGGATATGTTGTGAATGTGCTTGCTAAGACCAGAGCTGGGCCATAAACATGTTATTGCACACGCCTGCAGAGGCCAGGCAGCCTTGGGGATGTGAATACAGCTGTCTATAAAGGGCAGAGGGGTGCTGTGGGAAAGTGAGTGCAGTTGCCTGCTGTGACCATCAGGGGGCAGTGTGTATGTGAGCACATGGACCTGCAGATTGCAAGGTAGGAAAGTGGCATGTGAGTGCAGGTGCCTAAGGGGCCATGGTGGTCAGTGGCCATATGTGCACACAGGACCACAGACGAGGAGTTCAGTGGACATGTGAGTGCAGATGCCTGAAGAGGCAAGTGTGGGGCAGTGTGCATGTGAGTGTGGGTTCCTGCAGAGGCTAGGGCAGGCAGTAGGCATGTGAGTGTTTGTTCATGCAGAGGACAGGATAGCAGTGGGCTTATGACTGCAGGTGGGTGCTAAACACACATGAGGGTAGTGACAAGTAAATAGAGTTGCCTGCTGAAGCCAGCAGGGTAGAGTGGCCATGTCAGAGAAGATGCCTTCCGAGGGCTAAGTGGAGTAGGGGGTACGTGAGTTCACTTGTCTGCAGATGGCATGAGGGGGTGGCCATGTGATTGCAGTGGCTGCAGATGCCAGAAGGGCAGTGTGCTTGTGAGTGTAGCTAGCAACAAGAGCAGAGGTGTGCAGTGAGCAAGTTAGTGCAGACTTTTGCCCAGGCAAGGCACTCATTAGGTACATGAGTAACAGTGTCTGGAGAGGATAGAGAAGGCCAATGGACACATGAGTGTGGAGACTACAGAGGACATAGGAGGAAAGTGGTGCTGGAGTGTATGTACATGCATAGGCAGTGGGGCCAGTGGTCACGTGTGTGCAGTTGAGTGTGGGGAAGAGAAGAAGAAAGGCGCATGTGAGTGCAGGTGCCTGCAGTGCCCAGGGTGTCAGTAGATATGTCAGTGCTCCTGCCTGGCCAGGCCAGATGGTGAAGGGAGTGTGTGAGTTCAGGTTCCTGCAGAGGACAGAGGGGCAGTGTGACAGTCATCCTAGGTGTCCTCAAAGACAGAAGAATGCAGTGGACACATGAGTGCAGGTGTGTACAGAAGACTGTTGGAGGCAGTGGCATGTGGATTCAGATGCTTACTAAGGTCACATGGGTCTGAGGGTTTGGGGGCCCAAGCACCTAGAGGACATATGCGACCACTGTGTATGTTACTGCAGGTGCATGAGGAGGCCAGGAAGGCAGAGTGCATGTGAGTGAAGGTTCCTGCACAGGACAGGATAGCAGCAAGCATGTGAGTGCAGGTGCCTGCAGAAGACATATGGGGGCAGTGGTCATATGATTCTTTATACGTTCTTTGGTTGAGGGACATCTCGGTTATTTCCAGATCCTGGCTATAATGTTCTCTGAACATAGTTGAGCATATTCTTGTGGTATATACGGAGAAGCATCTTTTTGGTATATGACCAGCAGTGGTATAGCTAGGTCTTGAGGTAAAGCTAGTCCCAAAATTCCCGAGAAAGTGCCAGATTGATTTCCAAAGTGGTTGTCCAAGATTGCACTCCCACCAGCAATGGAGGAGCGTTTCCTTTTCTCCACATCCTCTCCAGCATGTGCTGTCCCTTGAGTCTTTGATCTTAGCAAATTTAATGGATATAAGATGGAATTTCAGAGTCACATTGGTTTGCATTTCCATCATGACTAAGGACATTGAACATTTCTTTAAGTGTTTCTCAGCCATTAGAGATTCCTCTGTTGAGAATTCTCTGTTTAGCTCTAGATTCCATTTTTATTTAGATTATATGGTTTGCTAGTGTCTAGTTTATTGAGTGCTTCATATATGTTAGATATTAGCTCTCTATCAGGTGTGTGTCTGGTAAAGATCTTTTCTCATTCTGTAGATGGATGCAAATAGATCCGTATTTATCACTGTACACAAAACTCAAGTTGAAGCAGATCAAAGACCTCAACATAAAACAAAATACACTAGATCTTTCTAATTTTTTAGTGTAGACACTTCCTCATAGGACCACTTCCAGTGTGTCTCAAGGGCATTATTATGCTGTGTTTTTGTTTTCACTTAATTTCAGGAATAAATTTATTTCTTGATTTCTTCTTTGACTCATTCACCACTATACAATGAGTTGGTAATCCCAAGTGTTTGTGTATTTACTGCATTGTGGGTTTTCCTCTTTCTTTCTTTTTTTCTTTCTTTCTTTCTTTCTTTTTTCCTGTCAATTTTAACCTTTGTTGCATTTGTTCACATAGAATACAAAAATTGATTCCAATCTCATTGAATCTGTAAAGATTTATTTTGTGTCCCCTGATGGGCTGTATTTTAGAAACACTTCAATGTACTGCTGAGTAGATTGTGTGTTCTTTGGTGTTTCACTAGAATAGTCCGTAGATATCTATAAAATCCTACTGATGTGTTAATGTCAATTAATATTGTATTTCTCTATTTCTTCTTCACACGATCTATTAGAGAAGGTGGGTATTGAAATAAATTCTTAATTAATTGATGTTAATCGGGCTTTAATTCTAGTACATTTTTACAATATAACACTGGGCACCCCTGAGTGTGAAACTATTAAGTTTAGGAGAGTAATGCTTTCCTGGTTAACTGCCCTCTTGGCTAGAATGAAGTTTCCGTTTTGTCATTTTAAATTAGCTTCATTTTGAAGTCTGGGTTTTTTTTTTCACATATTGGGATAGGGGTACCTTGTTACTTCCTTTTGTCATTTGACTGGAATAGTTTAAACTATCCTTTGATTCTAAAGCTGTGCCTATTGCTGAACATGGTGCCGCACACCTTTAATCCCAGGACTCAGGAGACAGAAGCAGGTGGATCTCTGTGAGTTTGAGGCTAGCGCTGGTCTACAGACTAAGTTCCAGGACAGCCCAGACTGCACAGAGAAATCCTGTCTTGAAAAACCAAAAAGGAAGGAGAGGAAGGGAGGAAGGAAAAGAAAAGAATCTGTGCCTGTCTACAAAACTGAGATGTGTTTCTTGCAGGCAGCCAGCGGGTAGATTTCATTTACTGATGCCCTCAGTCTGTGTTTTTGGATTGGAGACGGAGGCCATTGATATTTAAAGTTATTATTAAAATGTACATGTTAGTTGTGGTAAGCAAGTTACTGACTTTGTTATTGTTATGTGTACTCTCACTGATAATTTGTGTTTTAATAAAAATGCTTTCCTATTTCTTTCCACATTTTTTTCTACTGTGCTCACTCATCTTCTAAGCCTGAAATAATGCTTTCTATATTTCCCCTATGTTTCATTTGTGAAAACTTATACAGCTACTAAGGCACTCTGTGGGTTGGTTCCTCAGGAAAATGGGAATTGATCTACCCCCAAATCCAGCTGTACCATTCTTGTAATTTAGGGGCTCTAGGGAAGGCTCAGCAGTTAAGAGCACTGGGGCTTCCTCCAGAGGTCCTGAGTTCATTTCCCAGCAACCACATGGTGACTCACTCACAACCATCTCTTATGAGATCTGGTGCCCTCTTCTGGCCTACAGGAGTACATGCAGGGAGATCACTGCATACACAATAAATAAATAAATCTAAGAAAAGAATTGCAATTTATTTACAGTAAGCTTGTCCCACAGAAACTGAATAAGTAAATTCAAATCATTAAAATAAAAACATAAACAATCATACACATAAACATTAACCCAACTGGATTTATATGGAACCTCTAGTAAATATATTTTTATTCTATATATGAATAAGCATAGTATGCAAAAATTTTTTAATTAATTTTTCAGATTTCATCTAAACTGTTATCCCATCACTTGTATCCTCCCATTCCTCCCTCCCTCCCACTTTCACCCTATTCCCCTCCTCCAGGTCCATGACAGAGGGGGACCTCCTCCCCTTCTATATGGTCATAGGCTATCAAGCCTCATCTTGGTAGCCTGCTTGTCCTTTCTCTGAGTGCCACCAGGCCTCCCCACCAAGGGGAAGTGGTGAATATGGGGCACCAGAGTTCATGTCAGAGTCGTGCATACATGAAATTAATACTTGTCTTTTATTGTAATAAAAATGGCTAATAAAATAAGCAGTAACGATGCTTTCCATTGTTAAAAGTTGTTGGTCAGTGATTATATTCAATCCTACTGACGGTTGAGTGCTCCGTCACACTCCAGGGGTGGGAGTTGTAATATATACAGCCTTTATCTTTCATCGATGTGGCTTTGGCTTGGCTGTCATCATAGAAAATTCAGCTTACAAGGCTGAGGCAGTAGAGTTCTTTATTTGGATGACAGAAATCAGCTTAAGCAACAAGTGTGACCCATTAGGAAACAGTGGAGAAAGGGGGGGGGGAGAGGAAAGGGACGGGGACAAAGGAGGAGATAAGTTAGAAATAAGAGAAGGAAAGGAGAACAGGAGGGAAGAAAGGGAGAGAGAGAGGAGGTAGGTGGAGGGAGAGAGGGAGGGAAGGAGGGAGGGACAGGGAAAGTGAGGGAGAGGGAGGGAAGAAGTAAGCATGCTAGGATACACTGCATAGTTTTCAAGGGGCCTGCTGTCAGGGGGCGGGGCCACAGGTCAGGGCAGACATAGACAATGGATAATGGCCTGCCTTCTCTGTGACATTGTCTCTGTCTTAGAGAAACCCAGCGAGTCTAGGCACTGGTGCCAGACTCCAGCTATGCCATGAGAGAGAAACCTCTGCAAGGGTCTTTGAGAGGTTCCCGGAGGTTTCATCAATGGGGCTTTTAAACAGTCGGATCTTGAGATGCCAGGATTCCAGTTTGGTGGATCCAGAGCCACCAGAAGCTACACCAGGACCCAGTTTCACGTCAAGGAGCCGCAAGCGCAAACTCAGCAGTTGCGAATATTTGGGATCAAGCTTTGACATCTGTGAATCTGAAAACCAGGGACTGAATCTACTTCAAGTAGTTGGCATTTTTTGCATAAAAAGACTCAAGTTTGCATCCAGGCATGCCTACCAAACCTTATTTTTGAAAGGGGAGGATAGTGACATTAAAATCCGTGCTCTAGGGAAAATATGGCTTTTACACAAAGTATTTTTATGTCAATCAGGCTTGTTTGCTAATATTCTCAAAGGTACTTGGAAAGAATTGACCAACAGCATTATAGAACTGAGAATTAAGGACAAGAGTATAGATAGAAGGTCTTTAAACTTTGTGTTCGGTTCCTTGTACCTGGACGAAGACTTGCCATTAACACCTCGTCAAGTTCCTCATGTGTTGGCAGCAGCCTGCCTGCTCCAGGTAGAGCGCGTGATTCAACAATGTAACGAGACCATGAAGAAAACCATCGGTATGAAAACTGTGTGTTCGTATTACGCAGCGGCAGAAACACACGAATTGAAAGATGTAAAAACAAGGTGCTTTGAATGGCTTCTTCACAATTTCATGACACATGCAAGAGTTCAGCTTTACAAGGAGCTGGATGTAAAGCTTGTGTACCTACTTGTATCGTCTTCCGATTTACTAGTGATGGGAAAGGAGATCGATGTGTACAGCAGAGTTAAGGAATGGATGTTCCTTTGTCTTCATCCAAGCTGGAAAGGTTCGGAGGAACAGCTTGTAGATTGTACCAACAGCTGGCTTTCCCAGAACACGGAACGTTTGGGGAGCATGTCTTTTCTTGAAAGCGAGGAAGGCCTGATGTTCCAGCCGGTGTTTAAACAGCTGAGGCTTCAGCACATCATCTATGACCTGCCCCCCACACGCGTTCTCGAGCGAGATCGGCTAATCCCTTCAGCATGGCTGTCCTCTGTGTGTAAACAACAGTGGCTGGCTTTGTTTCACGCACATCAAGACAAGGAAATTGGACCACAAACCATCAATGAAGAAGAACTTGAAAGGTGTAGTATGAGATGCGGTAAAAGGATCAGGAAAGACGGTAAATACTCTTGGAAGTGGTCAGCCTGCAAAATTAGCTTTCCTTTACTTGTCACTTTTACTAGTTACTGCATAATTTTCAAGCAAAGGCATCCGTGGTGTGATGGCTCTCGCTGTCTAAATCATAGAAGAAATGTAGTATTCAGAATAACTCTGGTGCATTTTGACTCCGATGGGAAAATCGATTTTAGGAAAACAACTGGTTATAAAACCCTTACCCTTGATGACAAGGAGCATGTTGTAATGAAGTTGGGTGACACAGCACTAACTTTCCCTTTATACATATTCTGCAATTTCCTCTTCCTACTACCAACTGCCGAAGACCTTGCCAAGTATTAGACTGTATGAGGATTTGGAAATCATTTAAAAACGTTTAATTGGAAGGCCTCATGATGAATAGTTAAGATAACCAACAAAATGACAAAGATAACTAGTCTAGTACCATCAAAAAATAAATTTTCCATCTTCAACTTATTTCCATGTAATAATGAAGAAAACTTTGACCTTCTACAAAATATTTGTCAAATCAAATCAAAAGAAGCTAGTCTTTTGATTTTTCACTTACCAGCAAGAGTCAAGCTTCCAGTGGAAATAAGAGAATATCTTTGCAGGGAAAAATCTTCTCTATGAACTTGTTAAGTAGATTTGACCCTAGCCAAGGTTGAAACAAAATAAAAACCTCGCCATTGCCAGAACTGTAATGAGCCATGCCTTTATGATAATATTATGTAAGTCATTGGTTAAGAAAGAATAATTGAGATTAGTCACTGCTAATGTATGCTTTCAAATAACATCAAGCTTTTCCATGTCCTGTAACATAGGGTTATTGGTGTTTTAGAATTGGTTTTCCAGAGAGTTCAGTTTTGTACGATTTGGTTAATTTTTGCTGCTGATTATCTCTAACTACAGTTGCACACAAATAGATATAAATATCTTATAATTAACTACCATGTTATATGATATAAAAGCAAGTGAATTATATATGTAATATATGTACATAGTATATATGTTTACATACATATATTCATGTATATATATATAACTGTAAATACCAAAAATGCAATTTTTAAATGTATAAACAAACAGAGAAGTGAAAAATAGACCTTTATGATACCTATTATCTTTTTTTTTGAGACAAGGTCTCTCTGTGCAGCCTTGGCTGTCCTGGACTTGTTTTGTCAATCAAGCTGTCCTCGAACTCAGGGATCAGCCTTCCTCTGCCTCTCTAAGTGTTGGGATTAGAGGCGTGCGCCACTGCACCCAACTGTTATACCTGTTATCTAGCTATCAACATATAAATCATTTCATGGCCAAGTGTGTGGGTGTGTCTGCAGACGTCATCATGTCCAGAGCCCTGCAAGTGTAGCTATGGACCAAGACCAGAGATGGGTAGTGAACGTGTTATCGCAGATTCCTGAACAAGGCAAACAGTCATCGGGCATGTGAATACAGGGACTGTGGAGGACAGACAGCTGCAGTGGGCACATGAGTGCAGGTGCCTGCAGAGGTCCCCAGTGTGAGACTGGGCTGTGTGAACAGGAGCTCATAAAGGCCAGAAACAGGAAGGGCACATGTGACTTAAGTTAACTGCTGAGGCCTGAGGGGGGATTAGTGCGGGGGTGTAGTGGGGTGTGTTAGGGTGAGCTTGTAGTGGACCTGTGAGACCAAGACCTGCAGGAGTGGGGCAGTGGTCACATGAGTGTAGGTGCCTGCAGAGGAGAGATGGTTGCTGTGATCCTGTGAGTGTATGTGACAGCACAAGACAAATGATGGGCAGTGTGCCTGTGAGTGCAGGTTCCTCTAGGGGCCAGACAGGCATTGGATATGTGAATGCATGTTCCTGGAGAGGCCAGAGGGGAGCAGTGGTCATGTGATTGCAGGTGCAGACAGAGACCAGAGGGATGTGCCTACATAGGCAAGAAGGGCAGAAGGCATGAGTGAAGGTGCTTGCAGAGGCCAGAGGGAGGCAGTGTGCCTGTGCTGTATGTGCTGTAATAGTGGGGAGCCTGGGGACGGGGGTCAGTGTGAATGCCACTGGAGGTGCCTGCCTAGTCTAGGATGTTTAGTGGCCATGTGAGTGCAGGTGCACACTTAGACCAGTGGTGGGAGGTGGGCATGTGAGTTCATGTTCCTGTGAAGACAGGAGAGCAGTTTGACCAGGAGTGTAGGGGCTTCCAGGAGTCAGATGAAGGAGGTTGGCCTATGAGTGCAGAGGACAGATGGGGCAGTGTGCATCTGAGTACAGTTGCCTGCAGAGAACACAGAGGGGCAGTGAGTATATGAGCATAGGAGCCTCCAGAGGTCATATGTGGTTGGTTGGCCTGTGAGTGCAGGTGCCAACAGGGGTGGCAGCGAGCCACTCCTGTGAGTGCATATTCCAGCAGAAGACAAACAGGCAAGTGGCCCTGTGAGAGCAGATCTCTGCAGAGGTCAGAAGGGCTTTGTTTGCCTGTGACAAAAGATGCCTCCAGAAGACAAATTCATAGGGGCATGTGAATATAGGTGCCTATAGAGGTCAGATGGTGACAGTGGACACGTGTGCACAGATACCTAAGGAGGACAGATTGGGGCAGTGGGCATGTGAGTCTAGGTGCCTATAGAGGTCAGATGGTGACAGTGGACATGTGGGCACAGATACCTAAGGAGGACAGATTGGGGCAGTGGGCATGTGAGTATAGGTGCCTATAGAGGTCAGATGGTGACAGTGGACACGTGGGCACAGATACCTAAGGAGGACAAATTGGGGCAGTGGGCATGTGAGTATAGGTGCCTATAGAGGTCAGATGGTGATGGTGGGCATGTGGGCACAGGTACCTAAGCAGAGTCACCTGATGAGACCTGGAGAAGGGCAGTGCCCATGAGATGCAGGAAGCTGGAGAGAGCAGAGTAGGGCAATGGGCACGTGAGAGTAGGGGCCTGCAGAGGTCAGAGGAGTCAGTGGGCATTGAACACAGCTGCTGCAGAGGACAGGAGTGCAGTGGGTGTGTTCTTTCAGATAACTACAGAGACCAGAGTGAGGAATTGGGCATAGAATGCAGGTGCCTGCAGAGGCTACGGGAGGAGGTAGTGGGCATGGCAACAGAGGTGCCTGCAGAGGCCAGGGGAGGGGGCAGTGGGCATGGGAGCAGAGGTGCCTGCAGAGGCCAGGAGAGGGGGCAGTGGGCATGGGAACAGAGGTGCCTGGAGAGGCCAGGAGAGGGGACAGTGGGCATGGGAACAGAGATGCCTGCAGAGGCCAGGACAGGGGACAGTCGGCATGGGAACAGAGGTGCCTGCAGAGGCCAGGGGAGGGGGCAGTGTGCATGGGAACAGAGGTGCCTGCAGAGTCCAGGGGAGGCGACAGTGGGCATGTGACCGCAGGTGCCTGCAGAAGACAGTTGGAGGCTGTGGCATGTGAGTGCAGGTGCATACATAGGTCAGATGGGTGCAGTAGGCATGTAGGAACAGGTACCTAGAGGGAAGACTTAAGCATTGTGTGTGTTACAGGGGGTATATGAAGAGGGTAGAGAAAAGCAGTGGGCATGGGAGTGTAGCTACGTGTAGAGGCCAGAGAAGGGCAGTGGGCATGTGTGTCCTAATGCCTGCAGGATAGAGGAGAGGGTAGTGGGCATGTGAGTGAAGAGGCCTGCAGCAGCCAGAGGGGGCAGTGGGCATGTGTGCCTTGTGCCTGCAGGATAGAGGAGAGGGTAGTGGGCATGTGAGTGAAGAGGCCTGCAGAGGCCAGAGAAGGACAGTGGGCATGCGTGTCCTAAAGCCTGCAGGATAGAGGAGAGGGTAGTGGGCATGTGAGTGAGGAGGCCTGCAGCGGCCAGAGGGGGCAGTGGGCATGTGTGCCTTGTGCCTGCAGAGGACAGTTGTCAGTTGATCTCTCGGTGCAGAGTCCAGCATAGACCAGGGTTCCAATTCACATGTAGGTGTAGATGCCTGCAGAGGTCAGGTACGGGAGTTGGGCTTGTGAGTCCACATTTCTGCTGAGGAAAGCGTAGTGGTTTGCCCAGGAGTGTAAGGGCCTCCAGAGGTCAGATGTGGGAGGTTGGAGCGTGTGTGCAGGTGCCAACAATTGTTGGATGTAAGCACTTATTCATTAATGCACTTGCATAAGATGCATGGAGGCATTGGACATGTGAGTGCATGTCCTGCAGAGAACAGAAGCCGGAGGTCAGCCTTTGAATGCAAATATCTACAGAATTCAGGAGGGGAAGTGGGAATGTGAGTACAGTTGTCAGCTGAGGTCATAATGTGGCATTTGGTATGTGAATACAGTTTCTATAAAGGGCAGAGAGCTGCGGTAGGAAAGTGAGTGCAGTTACCTGCTGTGCCCAGAGGGGGGCAGTGTGCATGTGAGCACATGTACCTGCAGAGAGCAGAGTGGGGCAGTGGCATCAGAGTGCAGGTGCCTAAGGGGCCATGGTGGTCAGTGGCCATATAAGCACACGTGACTGCAGACGAGGAGTTCAGTGGACATGTGAGTGCAGATGCCTGTAGAGGCAAGTGTGGAGCAGTGTGCAAGTCAGTGTGGGTTCCTGCAGAGGCTAGGGCAGGCAGTAGGATGTGAGTGTTTGCTCATGCAGAGGATAGGATGACAGTGGTCACATGTGTGCAGTTGCCTGCAAAAGACAGGTAGGGGCAATGAACATGAAGTGCAGTGCGCTCTGAGGATGGAAGAGTTCAATGCACACGAGAGTGCAGGAAAACTTCAGAGGACTGAGGAGGGCTGTGGGCATTTGTGTGCAGGTGCCAACACAGGTCAGAGAGGGACATTGTAGTTAGGAGAGTGTGTGCCTACAGAAGTCAGACAGGGGCAGTGTGTTTGTTAGTACAGATGTCGGCTGAGGCCAGATGGAGCAGTGGGCACGTGAGAGCATGTACATGCAGAGAGCAGAGAGGGCCATTGTGTATGTGAGTATAGCGACCTGCAGTGACCAGGGTGGTTAGCAGCCATGTTTGCATTGGTGCTTTTAAGAGGTCAAGAGTCCATTGGGTCTGTGAGTGCAGATCCCTGCAGAGGCCAGAGGTGGGCATTGGGCATGAGAGTGCAGGTGTCAGTAAGGGCAAAGGGGAGACACTGGACATGTGACTGTTACACGTGGCAGGAGGGCAGAGTGCATGTGAGTGTAGCTAACACCAAGACCAGAGGTGAGCAGTAGACATGTTAGTACAGGTTCCTGCACAGGCCAGGCATTCATTGTGTATGTGAAACAGGTGTCTGCGGAGGCCAGAGAGCTGCAGTGGGCACATGAGTGCAGGTGCCTGCAGAAGTCCCCCAGTGGGAGGGTGGGCTGGGTGAACAGGTGCCCACAAAGGCCAGAAATAGGAAGTGCACAAGTAACTAAAGTTACCTGTAAGGACAGAGGTGTGTGTGTGTGTGTGTCTGTGTGTGTGTGTCTGTGTGTGTGTGTGTGTGTGTGTGTGAGTTCAAGTACGTGCGTACAAGGGTGTGTCGGTGGCATATGATTGAAGGTGCCTGCAGAGTCCAAATATCGGCTCTGTGTCTGTTTGTGCATGGTAGCTGCAGAAAACAAAGGATGTGCAGTGGTTATGTGAGTGCAGATACATGCAGAGAGCAGTGTGGGTCAGTGGACACATGAGTGTAGGTGCCTGCAGAGGGCAGAGGTGGGTATTGGGCATGAGAGTGCAGGTGCCTCAAGAGGGAACTGGGGGTGATGACCTGTGACTGCAGGTGCCTGCTGATGCCAGTGTGCAGTGGCCATTTAAGTGCAGGAGCGTTCAGAGGGCCGAGAGATATAGTGGGCATGTGAGTGCATGTGCCTGCAGATGCCAGGAGGGCACTGGGCATGTCAGTGCAGCTGAGCCCAAAGACCAGGTGTGGTTGTGCATGTCAGTGCATTGCAGAACACACCAGGCAATCATTTGTTATAAGAATGCAGGTGTCTAGAAGGTTAGAGAGGTACAGTGGGCATGTGCTTGTGGGCTAGTACAGAGGACATAACGGGGCACTGGTTATGGAATGTATTTGCCTGCAGAATGCAGGTGCCCAGAGAGGCCAGAGAGGTGCAGTGGGCATGTGAGAGTAGGTGAGTGCAGAGGCCACAGGGGAGCAGTGGGCATGTGAATGTGTGTGCCTATAAAGGCAAGGGCCAATGGTCATTTGTGTGCAGTGGACTGCAGGGTATAGAAGATGACAAGTGCTGAGTGCAGATGCCTGCAGAAGCCAGAGAGAGGCAATGGGCATGTGTGTGCAGGTGCCAGCAGGGGTCAGGGGGGGGTAGTTGACTTGTGAGAAACTGTGTTTGCAGAGGCCAGAGGGGGGCAGTGGGTCTGTGAGTACAGGAGTGGGGGCCTGGCCTGTTAGTGCAGGTTCATAGAGAGGACAGAGAGTGGAATGTGCATGTGAGTGCAGTTGCCTGCTGTGGCCAGAGGGGGCAGAGGGCATGTGAGTGCAGGAGCCTTCAGAGGACAGAGGGAGAAGTGGGTTGTGATGCTAGGAGTCCTCAAAGACAGAACAGTGCAGAGGGCATGTGCAGGCAGGTGCCTATCAAGGCCAAATTGGACCAGTGGGCATGTGGAACAGGTATCTAGATGGCAGATTCGACCACTGTGTATGTTACTGTAAGTACGTGCAGAGGCCAGGAACGGCAGTGTGCATGTGAGTGGAGGTTCCTGCAGAGGACAGGATAGCAGTGAACATATGAATGCAGGTTCCTGCAGAACACAGTGCAGAGGGGATAAGAGTGCAGATGCCTTCAGAGGCTAGAGACAGGCAATGGATATATGATTCAGGTGTCAGCACAGGTCAGAATGGGACATTGTGCATATGAGAGCCTGTGCCTGCAGATGCCAGATAGGGGCTGTGGGTTTCTTAGTACTGGTGTCTGCTGAAGCCAGACAACTGCAGTGGGAGCATGTCCATACAGAGAGCAGAGTGGGCCATTGGGTATGTGAGTGTAGGTGCCTGCAGTGGCCAGGGTAGTTAGTGGACATATTTCCTTTTCTATTAAATATATATATATCACAAAACACCTACATACTAAGATTATACACATCAGGTAATGATCCAGTCTTACATCAGTCTATTGACAAGTACCAGCACCTAGTTTTTTTTTCTCACCACACCTGGGGGATCATTATTCAGAGTATATGTTCCTTTAAAATGAAAACAACAAAGAAAATTCTTAGAGAGGACAAGCCCTCAAAAAAGAAACAAGACCTTTGACCAAACATAGGTCATTGGTGATAACATCAAATTCCCTTTAGAAAGGTAATAGGTTTAAACACTCTTTTCCAGTTGATTGACTTTGGGAGAGATGGTTATTCAAGGTGACAAACAAATCAGGGTTCTTGATGGTGGGGTGATGCACTGAAATACCCTAACTCTCCACATGAGAAAGTGAACGTCCTCCTTTGTTGTTAGAGCTGTGTGCTTTTCCTGAATTTGGAACCAGCCACCATCAAAGCTAAATTATGTGCAGTCACCTTTTTAAAAATGATGAACATTTTAGGGAGGTGGCTAGAGTTCTCAGAAACTTGTTACATTATAGGAAAAATTTAACAGGTTATGGGAAATTTAATTCCACTTTAAACATTACATCTTAAAGTAGCTAGAGGTTTCATTTTGCCACTAAAATTATGAATGGTGTTTTACATTTAAATAGGTATTGGAGGTTTGCTGTTTCCCCCTGAGAAGAGCAAACAACCTCCTGTCATCTACTGTTCACACCTCACAAACTCTCAAAGCTCTAGTGTGGCCACATGTTATCTCCCTTGAGAAAGAGTCTTACTATCTAACTCTGGCTGGCCTGGAACTAGCTATGTATTCCGGGCTGGTGTCAAATTCCAAGATCTGCTTGCTTCTGCCTCCCATAGCCTGGGATTAAAGGCAGGTACCACCATGGCCAGAAGAAGCAGCATTTAAGAGCCTGCAGATTAAATACAACTTTGGCAGCTTTCTCCAGCCTTCTCCAGAGAAGGTAAGGCTGGTTCACAGTGTGTCCATCCCTTAGCCTTGTGTGCAGACAGTGGTTAGTTCACCTTTGCTGGGAAGGTGCAGGAAGAACACTGCCCACCCACAATGACCAGTGAGGGGGAGGTG
Organism: Acomys minous; assembly: GCF_964271855.1. Lineage (NCBI taxonomy): Eukaryota > Metazoa > Chordata > Mammalia > Rodentia > Muridae > Acomys > Acomys minous. Next base: position 106,123,423 of record NC_140488.1, on the reverse strand, counting down.
ACAATACTCCACTCTAGAGCCAGGTGCCACCACCTATTCTCACCAGTATTGTGTAAGTGACACTAGTAAACTGCCACACTTGAAAGTTTTGAAGTAAAATTTTCTTCGAGGCTGAGACTAGGCACAGTTTTTCCAGGAGAGGCAGAGAGGGCTTTACTCGCATCCCCTGCAGGCAGGAAAGAGGATTGCTTTTAGAATATTCTGGAGTGGAAGCAGCTATACTCCATTTCTGGGTAGCCTGGCCCAGAAAGATAAAGGTGGGGCCAGCCAGCTCCACCATGGCCACACAGAGTGGCAGGACCAGTGAAGGCACAACACAGAAGCTGGGGGTCAAGCCCGGGTGCCAAAGACAATGTAAAATTCTGTGCAGCAAGACGAGACTTCCCAACTGAGAATGAGAGCTCTGCCTGACTGAATTACCACCCAGTGTGCCAGGGGGTGTGCCTGCTGCCCGCTGGACGGCAGCAGAACTGAGTGGATGTGAATAAGGATCATGACTAGGAGGGGAGGGGAAGCAACACTGACAACCCCCACTCTCCACTGCCTCCTGATGGTGCAGGAATACAAACCCAGAGAGGGAACAGAACCCTCTGCTCTTTTAGGTTCTACCAAGAAACAAAACAAAAACCCAAAACAAAATATAAACAAACAAGAACAAAGTTTTTTTTATAACTGTTATTGATGGTTCTAGAAATATAATTTGACATATATGTTAAAAAGTCTGCATCCAAAAGGTGCTTGGTGCTGTTCCTGATGGGTCTGCTGTCTGTCCACATTCTAATTCATTTAAATACAGCCATTACATAGTTGATAAATATTTTAAAATAAATGGTTGTCTATTTCTTAACTGCCTTTCAAATTAGAAATGGCAATTACAGGAGTCTGAGAGGCTGGCTCTGTGTGTTTTATCTCCATCACAGGTGGAATTTTTCACTGGTAATTCCTCAGAACTAAATCTATTCCTACGGAGTTCAGAGCAGTGAAAATAAATTTCATGCTGTGCAATAGGAACTTGTAAGAATAAAAAGGAGCCAAGGGATCTAGAGAGCAGGCAAGCCCCACTCAGCTCTCCACTGGTGTTGGGTTGTGCACAGGCTGGCTCACTATAACCTGCACCACATAGTCTTTGGGGATCTTCAGCTCCACAAGCTCCATTTTATCGGTGAGAGGCCTTCCAAAGAACCACTGCTGGCTGCCTGGCTCCACGCCCTCTGTGGCGTGTAAGCGCCTCTTCAAGTGGCAGCCCGTGTCTGTGCTGCGCACCACTGGCTTGAAGTCTCTGCCTGTGGAGAGGCGCAGATGGAGCTGAGATTCATGTCCAGAGTTGGGAGGTGGCTCATGGATATCCAGAGTCTTCTATGTCACTCTTTCCCCCTATCATGTTGATTGGTGGTGCCAAGCAATAGACTGGCAGCTGGTATGGGTTCCCCAGGTCATTGTAGCGCTCTGTCAGTGCACCCCATGTGGTTGTGTTATGTTTGCACCATCAATGATTGCCTGTGCCAGTTCATGGCCATTGCTGTCAAAAGCGTGTGCAGCAGCCTTCAAGGCACCCCAGATCTCTTTCCGGCCTTCAACAGCTGGTGCAGTGTGCCAAAATTTGTCCCTCTTGCTGCACAGTTGTCCATCTGTCATGGGAAAATCGCTTTTCCATTTTGGTTTCTCCTTTTTCAAAGGCTGGTTGTGACCTAGAGCAACTCCAGTGCTGTCAGAGTTCTCCTTGCGGCTGCTGGAGGAGCCGTGCTGGGCGCCCACGCACCTGCCCATGGGGCCTTGGCCTCTACCTCAAGGCGCCCATCCATGCCAGAGTGTCAGCCTGCTCCAGCTGCTGCCTCTTAGGGCCAGGCTCAGCTCTCTCTTTGCCCATCCTCCACCCCCATGCCACTCCTCCCGCTGCCTCGCCCAGCCCTCCATGCCACCACTACCTCAGCCAGGGCTGCCCAGCCTGCAGGCCCCTGAGCCTCCCTAGGCTCCCGGTCACTCCTTCCAGGTCAGGCTCGGCGCGTCCCAGGTGGGCCACAGTGCCCTCAGTGCCCACTAGCCCCTCGCCTTCCTGCGCCCCCCACTTCTCAGTGAGCCTTGCCATGCTGCATCCTGGCAGCCAGGCCCCATCGCCTCTGCCCACAGATCCCAGTGGACATATTTTCATAGGTGCCTTTCAGAGGCCAAGAGGGCAGTGGCTCTGTGAGTGCAGATCCCTGCAGAGGCCAGAGGTGGGCATTGGGCATGGGGGTGCAGGTGTCAGTAAGGGCAAAGGGGAAGCAGTGGGCATGTGATAGCTACAGATGGCAGGATGGCAGAGTGTGTGTGAGTGTAGCTAAGCACCCATGCCAGAGGTGGGCATTGGACATGTTAAGTGCAGATTCCTGCACAGGCCAGGCAGTCACTAGGTATGTGTGTGCAGTTATCTGATGTGGACAGAGAGATACAAATGCCAGGTGAGTGTATGTGAGTGTTGAAATAAGGGGACCCTTGGTCATGTGAGTGCTGTTGACTGCAGGGTATAGAAGAGGGCGTGTGCATGTGTGCTGTGTAGTGCAGTGCTTATAGAGACGAGAGGGGGACAATGGGCATGTGTGTCCAAGTGCCTCCAGGGGATGACCGGGTCCAGTTTGACATGTAGGGAATTTATTCCTGGAATAAACAGGGTTCCAACATGCGCAGAAGTGTAGATGCCTGCAGAGGTCACAGACAGGAGAATGGACATGTGCGTTCATGTTCCTGGAAAGAACAGGACAGCAGGTTGCACATGAATGCAGGGCCTTCCAGAGATCAGATGTGGGAGGCTGGACTATGTGTGCAGGTGCTGAGAAGGGCTGGCAGTAAGTATGTCGGTGCACGGTCCTAGAGGAGACAAATAGGGGCAGTGGGCATGTGAATAGGTGCCTACAGGGGCCACGTGGTGACGGTGGGCATGTGGGTACAGGTACCTAAGGAGGACAGGAGGGGCAGTGTGCATGTGATTGTAGGTACATGCTCAGGCCAGGGTAAACAGTGCACACATGAGTGTAGGCTTCTGCAGAGGACAGGGTAACACTAGGCACATGAGTACAGTTGTCTGCAGAAGACAGATGACGTCACTGGGCATGGTAGTGCAGGTGCTCTCTGTAGATGGAAGAGTTCTGAAGGAGAGAAACCTGTGCTTTAGGATCCCAAGTGTGGGATTGAATGGTCTAGTAAGGGAACAGGTGATGTTAATTCATAGAAGAGCAACCACCTCATGCAGGAGCTTAATTGCTACCAGATGAAAAAGATCCTGTGAACAGACTCTGGGAGGAGATACATAAATGAGCCCAGAGCTCGCATCAGGGAGGATTGGAGACTTGGAGTGTGGTTCATCACTGCCCTTCAAGACGCTACTAGAGAAATCCACTTGAGGGAAGGCTTCAGAGCTCTGGCTCCTGCTGAGGCTCTGAGGTCTTATTACCCCCTGGTTCCAGTGAAAGAAATCCTGAGGCTCCTGATCGGAGAATCGTTCCTCGGGACTGATATCCTTAAGGTTTTGTTGTTGTGTCAATTAATCTTCATTTCCTACTGTTTGGGTTAATCAGGTTATAATTGATGTAGGCTCGGTCAATAAGTTGTTAATGAAATATTTTGGTTAAGAAAACTGAGTCTACAGAGTTCAGTGGTCATGAGAGCGCAGATGCCTGCTGAGGACAGATGTGTGCAGTGGGCCTGTGAGTGCAGGTCCATGCAGAGAGCAGAGTGGGGCAGTGGACATGTTGGTGTAGATGCCAGTAGAGGCCAAGGGTGGCAATTGAGTTTGAGAGAGCAGGTGACTTCATATGCAAAGGGCATGCAGTGGGCATGTGACTGCTGGTGACTAGAGATGCCAGGGGACAGTGGCTTTTGAGTGCAGGAGCCTTTAGAGAGCTACATGGGGCAGTGGGCATGTGAGTGCACGTGCCTGCAGATGCCAGGGGGCTTGAGGAATATGTGTGGCGTTGCCAGAAGACACCAGGAGAACAGTGTGCGTGGCAGTGTTGTTAAGTGAAATGACCAGCTGTGGGCAGTGGGCATCTTAGCACCGATTCCTGCCCAGGCCAAGAAGTCACTGGTCCTGTGTGTGTGTGCAGGTTTCTAGAGAAGCCATCGAGTCAGTATTGTCTAGTGTGTGTAGCTGAGTGCAGAGGCCATAGGGGGCAGTGGGGATGTGAGTGCTGCCGAGGCAAGAGGGCAGTTGTCATGTGAGGGCCGATGACTGCAGCGTATAGAAGAAGGCATGGGGATGTGAGTACAGGAGCCTGCAGAGGCCAGAGAGATGCAGTGGGCATTTGTTTGCATTGCCTTCAGGGGAGAAAGTTTGTATGTGAGTGCAGAGCCAAAGGGAGGCTGTGGGCATGGGCATGCAGGTACATGCCAAGACCAGAGCTGGGCAGTAGTCATGTTAGTGCAGATGCTTGCAGAGGCCAGGCTGCCTTTGGGTTGTGAATACAGGTGTCTCTAGAGGGCAAAGAGATGCAGTGGGAAAGTGAGTGCAGTTACCTGCTGTGGCCAGAGGGGGGCAGTGTGTGTGTGAGCACATGTACCTGCAGAGTGCAGAATGGGTCAGTGGCCTCAGAGTGCAGGTGCCTAAGGGGCCATGCTGGTCAGTGGCCATATGAGCACATGTGCCTGCAGACTAGGAGTTCAGTGGACATGTGAGTGCAGATGCCTGTAGAGGCAAGTGTGGGGCAGTGTGCATGTGAGTGTGGGTTCCTGCAGAGGCTAGGACAGGCAGTAGGCATGTGAGTGTTTGCTCATGCAGAGGACAGGATGGCAGTGGGCACCTGAGTGCGGTTGCCTGCAAAAGAGAGATGAGGGCAGTGAGCATGGAGTGCAGTGCACTATGATGATGGAAAGGTCCAGTGGACATGAGAGTGCAGGAAAACTTCAGAGGGCAGAAGAGGGCCGTGTGCATGTGAGCATGGGTTCCTGCAGAGGACAGGGTAGCAGTGGGCATGTGAACACAGGCAGCTGCGGAAGACACATGGTGGGAGTGACATGTGATTAGACTTCCCTGCTGGTGACAGAAGAGTGAAGTGACCATGTCAGAGAAGATGCCTGCAGATGCAGGAGAGACGCAGTGATTGTGTGAGTACAGGTCCCTGCAGAGGACACAGTGTGGCAGTTTAACTGAGAGTCCAGGTGAGTGCACAGGCCAAGTTGTAAGTGGAAGGTAGGTGCAAATGCCTGCAGTAGGCAGAGGTGGGCATTGGGCACCAGAGTGTAGGTAACTGAGGATGGGAAGGGAGACACTGGGCCTGAGAGTGGACGTGCCTGATGATGCCAGAGGGGCATGGCAGTTTTGAATGCAGCAACCTTCAAAGGGATAAGTGGATCAGTGGGTACTTCAGTGCACATGCAATCAGATGCCATGAAGGCAGTTGGCATGTGTGTGCAGGTGCATGCAGAGGCCATGAAGGCAGTGGGCATGTGTGTGCAGATGCATGCAGAGGCCATAAAGGCAGTGGGCATGTGTGTGCAGGTGCATGCAGAGGCCATGAAGGCAGTGGGCATGAGTGTGCAGGTGCCTGCAGGGCACAGAGCAGGGTAGTTTGCATTTGAGAGCAGCAGGTGCCTGAGGAAGCCAGAGACAGTCAGTGGCCCATGAGTCTAGGTTCCTGCGGTGGCCAGGGTGTTAGGAGACCTGTAGATGTAGATGCTTGCAGAGGTCAGAGGGAGTAGGTGGACATGCGAGATCAAATTTCTTTCAAGGACAGGAGGGCAGTTTGCCCAGGAGAGTGTGTGCCTACAGATGTCAGAAGTAGGAATTTGGATTGAGTGCTGGTGCCAGCAAGGGATGGCAGTGAGCACATGAGTGCATGTTCCTGCACAAGACCTGTGGAGGAAGTGGGCTGTGAGGGAAATCCATGCAGAGGACAGGACAGTCATGAGGATGAGAACACAGGTTCCTGCAGAGGTTGTACTGGGACAGCAGGCATGTGAATAGAAGGGCCTCCAGAGGCCAGAGAGAGGCAGTGAGTGTGTGAGCACAGGAGTCTGCTGCTGCCAGAGGAGAGGGGATGTGAGAGCATGTCCATGCAGAGAGCAGAGTGGGCCATTGGGTATGTGAGTGTAGGTGCCTGCAGTGACCAGGGTAGTTAGTGGACATGTTTGCACAGGTATCCTTCAGAGGGCAAGAGTGCAGTGGCTGTGAGTGCACATCCCAGCAGGGGACAGGGATTCAGCTGTCATGTGGGAGCAGGTTTCTGAAAGACCAGGATTCCAGTGGACACAGAGGTGTAGATGCCTGCAGAGGTCACAAAGCAGGGAAGTAGGCACGGAGTTCACGGTCCTGCAGAGGAAGGATAGCAGTTTGCCCAGGAGCGTAGGGGCCTGAAGACCTCAGATGTGGGAAGTTGGACTGAGAGTGATGGTGCCAACAAGGGCTGGCAGTGAACACGTGAGTGCAGGTGCCTGCACAGGACACATGGAGGAAGTGGGCAGTGAGTGAAGGTCTCTGCAGAGTACAGACAGCCATGAGCATGTGAATGCAGGTGCATGCAGAAGACACATGGGGGCAGCAGGCATGTGAACAGAAGTGCCTCCAGAGGACAGAGAGACTGTGGGTGTGTGAGCACAGGAGCCTGCTGAGGCCAGAGGTGGAGAGCAAGAATGTGAGTACATGTACATGCAGAGAGCAGGATGGAGCATGGAATATGTGCGTGTATGTGCATGAAGGGGCCTGGGTACTCCATGCCGCATTTGCACAGCTGCTTTCTAAAGGTGAACAAGGCGGTGGGCCTGGGAGTGCAGATTCCTGCAGAGGCCAGAGGCAGCGAGTGTACATGATTGTGCATGTGCCTATGGAGGCAGTGGGCACGTGACTGCTGGTACCTGAAGAGGGGGCCAGTGGGCATTTGTGTTTAGGAGCCATAGGCATGTGAGTACAGCTATGGGCCAAGACCAGATTTGGGTAGCAGGATGTTAGTGCAGATTCCTGAAGAAACCAGGCAGTCATTGGTCATGTGAATACAGATGTCTTCAGAGGCCAGAGAGCTGCAGTGGCACATGAGTGCAGGTGCCCGCAGAGGTCCCCAGCGTGAGGTTGGGCTGTGTAAACAGGTACCTGCAAAGGCCAGAAACAGGAATCCACTGTGACTACAATTGCCTGCTGAGGCCTAGGAAGGATAAGTGGGCATGTGTGTCCAAGGGCCTGCAGAGAGTAGTGTTGGGCAGTTGGCATATGAGTGTAGGTGAGTGCATGAGGCTTCACAAGGCACGTGATGGATAGTGGGCCTGTGAGAGCAGGTGCATGCAGAGAGCAGTGGGGCAGTGTTCACCTGAGTGTAGGTTCCTACAGAGGCCAGAGTAGGGCATTGGGCATGAGAGTGCAGGTGCCTGTAGAGGCAAATGGGGGCAATGACATGTGACTGTGGGTGCCTGCTGATGCCAGTGTGAAGGGGCCATTTATGCACAGGAGCCATCAGAGGCCTATGTGGAGCAGTGGGTATGTGAGTGCACGATCCAGCAGATGCCAGGAGCGTAGTGGGAATGAGAATGCAGGTGCCAAAAGATGCCAGGAGAGCAGTGTGCATGTGAGTACAGCTAAGTGAATACACAATCTGTGGACAGTGGGCATGTTAGTGCAGATTCCTGCACAGGCCAGGCAGTCACTGGGCATGTGAGCATGTGTGTCTTCAGAGGCCAGAGAGATGCCACGTGCATTTGTGTACAGGTGACTGCAGAGGAGAAAGTGGGTAGTTTGTATGCGAGGGCAGAGCAAAGGGAGGATGTGGACATGGGTGTGAAGTTGTTTGCCAAGACCAGATCTGGGCCATAACCATGTTATTGCACACGCCTGCAGAGGCCAGGCAGCCTTGGGGATGTGAATACAGGTGTCTATAAAGGGTAGAGGGGTGCAGTGGGAAAGTGAGTGCAGGTGCCTGCTGTGACCATCAGGGGGCAGTGTGTATGTGAGCACATGGACCTGCAGATTGCAAGGTAGGAAAGTGGCATGTGAGTGCAGGTGCCTAAGGGGCTATGGTGGTCAGTGGCCATATGTGCACATGTGACCACAGACGAGGAGTTCAGTGGACATGTGAGTGCAGATGACTGTAGAGGCAAGTGTGGGGCAGTGTGCATGTGAGTGTGGGTTCCTGCAGAGGCTAGGGCAGGCAGTAGGCATGTGAGTGTTTGTTCATGCAGAGGACAGGATAGCAGTGGGTACCTAAGTGTGGTTGCCTGCAGAAGACAGATGACATCACTGGGCATACAGTGCAGTGCGATCAGAGGATGGAAGAGGTCAGTGGGCATGTGAGTGCAGGTTCCTTCAGAGGACAGAGAGGGGCAGTGGGCCTGTGATGTCAGGTGTCCTCAGAGGACAGAAGAGGGCAGTAGGCATGTGAGTGTGGGTTCCTGCAGAGGACAGGATAGCAGTGGGCTTGTGACTGCAGGTGGATGCTAAACACACATGAGGGTAGTGACAAGTAAATAGAGTTGCCTGCTGAAACCAGCAGGGTAGAGTGGCCATGTCAGAGAAGATGCCTTCGGAGGGCTAAGTGGAGTAGGGGGTACGTGAGTTCACTTGTCTGCAGATGGCATGAGGGGGTGGCCATGTGATTGCAGTGGCTGCAGATGCCAGAAGGGCAGTGTGCTTGTGAGTGTAGCTAGCAACAAGAGCAGAGGTGTGCAGTGAGCAAGTTAGTGCAGACTTTTGCCCAGGCAAGGCACTCATTAGAGACATGAGTAACAGTGCCTGGAGAGGATAGAGAAGGCCAATGGACACATGAGTGTGGAGACTACAGAGGACATAGGAGGAAAGTGGTGCTGGAGTGTATGTACATGCATAGGCAGTGGGGCCAGTGGTCACGTGTGTGCAGTTGACTGTGGGGAAGAGAAGAAGAAAGGCGCATGTGAGTGCAGGTGCCTGCAGTGCCCAGGGTGTCAGTAGATATGTCAGTGTTCCTGGCTGGCCAGGCCAGATGGTGAAGGGAGCGTGTGAGTTCAGGTTCCTGCAGAGGACAGAGGGGCAGTGTGACAGTCATCCTAGGTGTCCTCAAAGACAGAAGAATACAGTGGACACGTGAGTACAGGTGTGTACAGAAGACTGTTGGAGGGAGCCACATGTGAATTCAGATGCTTACTAAGGTCACATGGGTCTGAGGGTTTGTGGGTCCAAACACCTAGAGGACATATTCGACCCCTGTGTATGTTACTGCAGGTGCGTGAGGAGGCCTGGAAGGTAGAGTGCATGTGAGTGGAGATTCCTGCAGAGGACAGGATAGCAGCGAGCATGTGAGTGCAGGTGCCTGCAGAAGACATATGGGGGCAGTGGTCATATGAGTACAGATGCCTTCAGATGCCAGGGGCAGGCAGTGGGTTGGTGAGTACAGGTGCCAGCACAGGGCAGAGAGGGACATTGTGCATATGAGAGCCTATGTCTGCAGATGCCAGATAGGGACAGTGGGTTTGTTAGTACAGGTGTCTGCTTAGACCAGTAGAGAGCAGTGGGCATGTGGCAGCCTGTCCATGCAGAGAGCACATGTGCCTTTGTGCAACATAGTGCAAAGCCTACAGAGGCCCAAGAGGGGCAGTGGGCATATGTGTTCATGACCTGCTGAGGACAGGGTTTCTCTTGACATGACAGCAGATTTCTAGAAAATCCAGTGTTCCAAAACACATGTAAGTGTAGATTCCTGAAGAAGTGAGATATGAGGGAAAGTGGCATTTGAGTTTAAGTTCCATCAAAGGATAGGAGAGCTGTTTTCGTGAATGTAGGGGCTTTCAGAGGTCAGATGTGGGATATTAGACTGTGAGTGCAGGTGCTGAAAATAGCTCACAGTGAGCATGAGGTCAGATGGTGACAGTTGGTATGTGTGCACAGGTATCATAGGAGGACAGATTGTGGCAGTGTGCGTGTGGCTGTAGGGACATGCAGAGTCACGGAAAGCAGTGGTCACGTGAGTGTAGGCTCCTGCAGAGGACGGGAGAGCAATGGGCACATGGATGTAGTTGTCTGCAGAAGACAGATGGGGGCAGTGGTCATGAGAGTGCAGGTGCCCTCTAAGGATAGAAGAGTTTATTCAGCAAGTGATTACAGGTGCTTGCTGAGGCCAGAGTTGAACAGTGAGCATCTAAGTGCAGGTGCCTGCTGATGCCAGAGAGAGGCAGAGATTTTGTGAGTGCAGTTGCCTGCTGAGGCCAGAGGAGGGCAGTGGGCATGTGAGTGAAGGTCCATGCAGAGAGCAGTGAGGGGTAGTAGACATGGCAGTGTAGATGTCTATAGAGGTGAGGGGTGGACATTGCACATGAGAGAGCAGGTGCCTGCAGAGGCAAAATGGAAACAGTGATCATGTGACTCCTGATGCCTGGAGAGGCCAGGATGCGTGGACTTTTGAGTGCAGGAGTCTTCAGAGAGCTATGTGAAGCAGTGCTCCCATGCCACTGCCCTACTCACTGGCTTCTGCATGCACCTCTGTTCCCATGCCCCCTGCCCCCTTCCCCTGGCCTCTGCATGCGCCTGTGCTAAGGAAATCAGTAGGCATGTGAGTGTTTGCTGCTCCTGCAGAGGACAGGATGGCAGTGGGCTCATTTGTGTAGTTGCCTACAGAAGACAGATGGGGTAGTGGGCATGACAGTGCAGTGTGCTCTGAGGATAGAACAGTTCAGTGGGCACATGAGAGTGCAGGTGCCTTCAGAGGACAGTTAGAGGCATTGTGCATGAGACTGTAGGTGCCTGGGGAGGGGAAGGGAGACAGTGGGCATGAGATGCAGATTCCTGGTAATGCCAGCCAGTCGTGGCATATTTGAATGGAGCAGCCTTCAGAGTGCTAAGTGGAGCAGGGTGTTCTTGAGTGCATGTGCCTGTAGATACCATGATGGCAGTGGACATGTGAGTGCAGGTGACAACAGAAGCCAGGAGAAGAGTGGGCGTGTGAGTGCTGGTGCTTGCAGTGCATAGAGCACTATAACCTGTCAATGAGTGCAGGTGCCTGAGGAGGCCAGAGAGGGCCAGTGGCGGGTAAGTCCAGATGCCTGCAGAGTCCAGGATGTCAGGAGGCCCATAGATGTAGATGCCTGCAGAGGGCAGAGTGCAGAGGCAGAGGCACAGGGTAAGGTAGAGGGAGGGAAGAGAAGACTGAGTCAGAGGACAGAGGCAGAGGGAGAAGGCAGAAGGTAGAGGCAGAGGGCAGAGACAGAAAGGCAGAGGGAGGGAACAGAAGGCAGAGGCAAAGGAAGAGGGCAGGCATGCTGAGTCAGAGGGCAGAGGCAGAAGGCAGAGTGTATAAGAAGAGGCAGAGAGCAGAGGTACAGGGCAGAAGGTAAATGGCAGAGGGCAGAGGGCAGGGGTAGAAGGCAGAGGCAGAGGGCAGAGGGCAGAGCGCAGAGGCAGAAGCAGAGGCAGAGGCAGAGTGTAGAAGCAGAGGCAGAGGGCAGAGGAAGAGGCAGAGGCACAGGGGGAGGAAGAGGGAGGGAAGAGAATGGAGAGGCAGAAGGCTGAGATGCTGAGGCAGAGGGCAGAGGGCAGAGGGCAAAAGCAGAGGCAGAGGGCAGAAGCAGAGGGCAAAGGGCAGAGGGCCGAGAGCATAGAAAGTCCCAGAGGCTGAGGCAGAAGGCAAAGGACAAAGGGTAGAGGGCCAAGAGCACAGGAAGCTGAGGCTGCACAGGAAGCACAGAGGCTGAGGCAGAGGGCAAAGGGCAGAGTGCAGAGAGCAGAGGCAGAGACAGATGCAGAGGCTGAGGAAGAGGGCAGAGGGTAGAGTTAGAGGACAGAGGACAGAGGACAGAGTGCAGAGGCAGAGGGCAGAGGACAGAAGGCAGAGGCAGACAGCAAAAGGCAGAAGCAGAGGCAGAGGCAGAGGCAGAGGGAAGAGGGAAGAGGGAAGAGGGAAGAGGGAGGGGCATAGGGCAGAGGGCAGAAGGGAAGAGGCAAAGGGAGAGGCAGATGAAGAGGGCAGAAGGCAGGCACAGATTGCAGTGGTCAAAGGGCAGAGCACAAAGGCAGAGTGTAGAGAGCAGAAGCAAAGGGTACGGGGCAGATGCCCAGGCAGAAGGAAGAAGAAAAGGGCAGAGAGAGATGGCAGAGGGAGAGAACAGGGTCAGAGGTAGAGGTTAGAGGGCAGAGGTAGAGGGCAAAATGCTGATGGTAGGAGCAGAGGGCAGAAGAAAATGGAGAGATCAGGGGTCAAAGAGGGTGAGACCTGAGGTCAGAGGCTTGAGGCCTGAGTGCAGAGGCCTGAGAAGAGAGGCCTGTGGCCTGAGGGCAGAGGCCTGTGGCCTGAGGGTAGAGGCCTGATGCCTAAGGTCAGAGGCCTGAGGCAGGATATCAGAGGCCTGATGCCGGAGGCCTGGGGCCTGAGGGCAGAGGTCTGAGGACAGAGGATGTAGGCCTAACAGAAAAGGCCTAAGGTCAGAGGCCTGAGAAGAGAGGCCTGAAACCAATGGTAGAGGAATAAGGAAACAGGCAGAGGCCTGAGTACAGAGGCCAGAGGGCAGTGACCTGAGTCCTGAGAGGAGAGAAGAAGGTCAGAGGGCCAAGGGCTGAGGCCAGAGACCTGAAGGAATTTGCATGGGTTCAGAGGCCTGGTGACAGAGGCCTGATCCCTGACAGCAGAAGCCTGTAGACAGAGGCAGAGGCCTAGGGGCAGAGGTCAGAGGCCAGAGGCCTGAGCTCTGAGGACAGAGACAGATTTAGAGGCAGAGCAGAGGCTATAGGCAGAAGTCAGAAGCAGAAACAAGAGTGCAGAGGCAGAGGGCAGAGACAGAAGCAGAAGGAGAGGGCAAAAGGCAGAGGGCAGAGGTAAAGGGAGAGGCAGGTGCAAAGGCAGATGCAGACACAGAGGGCAGAGGGCAGTGGGCAGTGGGCAGTGGGCAGAGGCAGGGGCAGGGGCAGCGGCAAAGGTAGAGGGCAGAGGCAGAGGGCAGAAGCAGAAGCAGAGGCTGAGGCAGAGGCAAAGCCAGAGACAGAGGAGAAGCAGAGACAGAGATATAGGCAAAGGCAGAGGGCAGAGGGCAGAGGGCAGAGGCGGCAGCAAAGGTAGAGGGCAGAGGCAGAGGCAAAGTCAGAGACAGAGGAGAGGCAGAGGCAGAGGCAGAGATATAGGCAAAGGCAGATGCAGACACAAACACAGAGGGGAGACGGCAGTGGGCAGAGGGCAGAGAGCAGAGGGCAGAGGGCAGACAGCAGAGACAGACTCAGGCTAAGAGAGAGGGCAGAGGCAGAGGCAGAGGCAAAGGCATACACAGAGGGCAGAGGGCAGAGGCATTGGGCAGAAGCAGAGGGAAGAGGGAAATGCACTGGGCAGACAGCAGAGGTAGGAGGCAGAGGGCAGAGAGCAGAAGCAGACGCAGAGGGCAAAGGGCAGAGGGCAGAGAGCAGAGACAGACTCAGAGGCTGAGAGAGAGGGCACAGCCAGAGGCCAGAGGCAAAGGCATATGCAGATGGCAGTGGGCAGAGGGCACAGGCAGAGGCAGAGGAGAGACATAGACAAAGGCAAAGCCAGAAGCAAAGGCAGAGGGCAGTGGAAGGGGCAGAGGGAAGAGTCAGAGTCAGAGTACAGAGTGGAGAAGTAGAGGGCAGAGACAGGCAGAAGCAGAGGCAGAGATGCACAGAGACCAGAGTGCAGAGGCAGAGACAGAGGCAGACATAGAGGCTGAGGGAGAGGGCAGAGGGCAGAAGTAGAAATCAGATGCAGGGGCAGAGGCAGAAGCAGAGGGCAAAGGGCAAAGGGTAGAGGGTTGAAAGCACAGGAAGATGCAGAGGGCAGAGAGCAGAGGCAGAGACAGATGCAGAGTCTGAGGCAGAGGGCAGAGGGCAGAGGGCAGAGGGCAGAGGGCAGAGGCAGAGGGAAGAAGGAGATGCACTGGGCAGACGGCAGAGGTAGAAGGCAGAGGCGAAGGTCAGAGAGAAGAGGGAAGAGGGAGAGGCAGAGAGCAGAGGGCAGAGTTAGAAGGCAAAGGGCAGAGGGCCAAGAGCACAGGAAGAGGCAGAGGCTGAGGCAGAGGGCAAAGGGCAGGGGGCAGAGGACAGGGGGCAGAGAGCAGAGACAGACTCAGGATGAAGGAGAGGGCACAGGCAGAAGCCAGAGGCAGAGGGCAGAGGGCAGAGGAAGAGGCCAGAGGGCAGAGGGCAGAGTGCAGAGGCAGAGGATAGATGGCAGAGGTCAGAGGTTAGAGGCAGATGCAGACCCAGAGGCTGAGGCAGAGGGTAGAGGCAGAGGCAGAGCACAGGCGGAGGCAGAGGGTAGAGGCAGAGGCAGAGCACAGAGGGTAGAGGACAGAAGCAGAGGTAGAGATGCACATGCAGAGGGCAGAGGGCAGAGGGCAGAGGACAGAGGGAATAGGCAGAGGCAGAGGGCAGGGGCAAAAGCACAGGGGAAGGGGCAAAGGAAGAGATGCACATGCAGATGGCAGAGGGCAGAGTATGAGGCTGAGGATGAGGAAGAGGAAGAGAAGAGAAGGCAAAGGCAACAGGGCTGAGATGCTGAGGAAGAAGGCAGAGGTAAAAGGCAGAGGGCAGATTCAGAGGCAGGGGTGGAAGGCAGAGGCAGAGGCAGAGGGCAAAAGGCAAAGGGCAGAGGGCCAGGAGCACAGGAAGATGCTGAGGCAGAGGACAAAGGGCAGAGGGCAGAGAGCAGAGATAGACGCTGAGGCTGAGGGAGAGGGCAGAGGGCAGAGGCAGAGACCAGAAGCAGAGAGCAGAGGGGAGAGGCAGAGGTAGAGGTCAAAGGTCAGAAGGAAGAGGGAAGAAGGAGATGCAGAGGGCAGAGGGCAGAGGGCAGAGTCAGAAGGCAGAGGCAGATGCAGATGCAGAGGGCAAAGGGCAGAGGGCAGGGGCAGAAGCAGAAGGAGAGGGCAGTGGAAGAGACAGGGTAGATTCAAAGGGAGATGGTGGAGATGGAGAGGCAGTAGTAGAGTGCAGGGACAGAGGGCAAAGGCAAAGGGAGGGGGCAAAGGTCATAGGCAGGGGCAGGGGGCAAAGCACGAAGGGCAGAGGGCAGAGAACAAAGGCAGAAGCACAAACAGAGGGCAGAAGGCTGAGGCAGAGGGCAGAGGGCAAAGGGCAGAAGCAGATTCAGACACAGAGGCTAAGACAGAGAATATAGTCAGAGGCAGGGGCAGAGGGCAAGGAAGAGGGAGCGAAGAGAAAGCAGAGGCAGAGGGCTGAGATGCTGAGGCAGATGACCAAGGGTAGAGGCAGAGACAGAGTCAGAGGCAAAAGCCAGAGGCAGAGGCAGGGGCAGAGAGCAGAGGCAGAGGCAGATGGCAGAATGCAGAAGCAGAGACAGAGGCAGAGGCAGAGGGTAGAGGGCAGAGGCAGAAGAAGAGGCAGAGGGCAGAGGCAGAAGAGACAGAGGCAGAGGATCAAGAGCCCAAGAAGCCACATAGGCTGAGGCAGAGGGCAGAGGGCAGAGGGCAGAGGCTAAAGGACAGAGACTGAGGGAGAGGGCAGATGACAAAGGCAGAGGCAGAGGACAGAGGACAGAGGCAGAGGGAAGAGGCAGAGGACAAAGGGCAAAAGGAGATGCAGAGGGTAAACAGCAGAGGTAGAAGGCAGAGGCAGAGAGCAGAGGGCAGAGCACAGAGGCAGAGGGCAGAGGGCAGAGGGCAGAGGCCGGAGGGCTAAGGCAAATGCAGAGGACCAAGGGCAAAGGGCAGAGTGGTAAGAGCACAGGTAGATGCAGAGGCAGAAGGCAAAGGGCAAAGGGCAGAGGGCAGAGAGCAGAGGCAGAGACAGACCCAGAGGCTGAGGCAGAGGCGGAGGCAGAGGGAGAGGTGAGAGGGCAGAGGGCGGAGAACAGAGGGCAGATGCAGACACAATGACTGAGGCAAAGCGTAGAGGCATAGCACAGAGGGAAGAGGACAGAAGCAGAGGGCAGAGGACAGAAGTAGATGGCAGAGGGCAGAGGCAGAGGATGAGGGCAGAGGCAGAGGAAGAGGGCAGAGGCAGAGGGAAAGGGCAGAATGCAGGGGGCATATTGCAGTGGTCAAAGGGCAGAGCACAAAGGCAGAGTGTAGAAGGCAGAAGCAAAGAGTATGGGGCAGATGCCCAGACAGAAGGTAGAAGAGGACAGAGAGAGATGGCAGAGGGAGAGAGCAGGGTCAGAGGTAGAGGTTAGAGGGCAAAGGCAGAGGGCAAGTGGCTGATGGTAGGAGCAGAGGGCAGAAGAAAATGGAGAGATCAGAGGGCAAAGGGTGTGAGGCCTGAGGGCAGAGGCTTGAGGCCTAAGGACAGAGGCCTGAGGGCTGAGGGCAGATGCCTGAGGACAGAGGACATAGGCCCAACTAAAAAGGACTAAGGGCAGAGGCTTGACCCTGCCTGAGGTCAAAGGCCTGAGGCAGGTGACAGAGGCCTGAGAGCAGAGGCCTGAGGCCTGAGGGTAGAGGCCTAATGCCTAAGGTCAGAGGCCTGAGGCCTGAGGTCAGAGCACTGATGCCAGAGGCCCGAGGGCATTGGTCTTAGGGCAGAGGCAGGAGGCCAGAGGGCGATGACCTGAGGCCTGAGAGCAGAGGCCAATGCCAGAGGGCCAAGTGCTGTGAACCCAGAGTCCTGAAGGAATTTGCAAGGGGGAAGAGACCTAATGGCACAGGCCTGATCCCTGACAGCAGAGGCCTGTGGGCAGAGGCAGAGGAGAGACACAGAGGCCCGAGGAAAGAGGCCTTAGGGCAGTGACCTGAGGCCTGTGGGCACAGGCCTGACAGCAGAGTCCTGAGGGTAGAGGACAAAGGTCAGAGGGCAAAGGCCTGATCTCTGAGGGCAGAAGCATTGGCCTGAGGGAAGAGGCCTGAGCTCAGAGGTCAGGGGCAGATTTAGAGGCAGAGGCAGAGAGCAGAGAGCAAAGGCACAGGCAGAGGCAGGAGAGGGCAAAAGGCAGAAACAGAGGCAGAAAGAGAGGGAGAGGCAGAGGCAGAGGGAGAGGGCAAAGGGCGGAGAGCAGAGGACAGAGGCAGACACAGTGGCTGAAGCAGAGGGTAGAGGCAGAGAACAGAGGGCAGAAGTAGACTGCAGAGGGCAGAGGGCAGAGAACAGAGGGCAGAGGAAGAGGATGAGGGCAGCGGGAGAGGCAGAGGGAGAGGACAAAAGGCAGAGGGAGAGGCAGAAGGCAGAGGAAGAGGAAGAGGCAGGGACAAAGGCACAGGCAGAAGCAGAGGCAGAAGACAGGGTGCAGATGGCAGTGGTCAAAGGGCAGAGTGCAAAGGCAGAGTGTAGAGAGCAGAAGCAAAGGGTATGGGGCAGATGCCCAGGCAGAAGGAAGAAGAGGAGGACAGAGAGAGATGGCAGAGGGAGAGAGCAGGGTCAGAGGTAGAGGTTAGAGGGCAGAGGCAGAGGGCAAGTGGCTGATGGTAGGAGCAGAGGGCAGAAGAAAATGGAGAGACCAGAGGGCAAAGGGTGTGAAGCCTGATGGCAGAGGCCTGTGACCTCAGAACAGAGACTCTCCTCACTGTCCTACTCCTCCCTAAATTTCTGAAGGAAGCAGGCTAAATCAGTGTTGCCCTTGCAGCGCCCCCCACCATCACTGTCTTTGTGACATACTGGCACCTTTTAATAGGGTGTGGTCTTTGACCCTTCTGAGAGTCTTTAGTACATGAGATCAAATGCAGGGCTGTAACACACACCTCAAGGAAGTAGGTGTCACAAAGGTTGTGTGTGACCTATGCTGGGGCTAGAACTGCCAACCACACCTCATTTCATATAGCTGCAATATCCTGAGACCAAGCCCCAGCCCTATGCAGTGACATTTAGGAATACCCAGGGCTTTCCCTCTGATCCTGTGAAGTACAGCCTCAGGGACATTGGGTTTTAGCTCCATTCTGACCCTCCAGTGTCTGCCTCTCAGAGGACTGCACATCTTACTCCAAACCTTGATGTTCCTTGTCATCTATCCACCCTTCCCTTCCCTCCCTCCCTCCCTGCTCCACCATCAGAGACTGAGAGTGACATAAATGTTTTCACATCCGGTTAATTTTATTGTCACCAACATGAAAACTACCATGTGGTGAAGTTTTTTGTTTTCACATCATTGACCACGGATCAGGTGCCAACCTATTCACCGATGTGCTCGTTGTCTACAAGCGGGCTGGGTCCTCATTGCAAATGAGTGCACCCCCTGGGCCAGGTTGAGTAGGCTCCGGTGCGGTCGTGTTGGCACTTTCCTTCACTTGCTCATGAATAAGTGATGTCAATCTAGCAGTTTTACTTGGCTGTTTAGGTGCTCTCAGTGTCGCGGTTTTCTCCGGAGCTTTCTTCCTAGTGGTCTTCGGTAGCGCTTTCTTCTTCTGGGAGATCTGAAAGGATCACACATTAAGGTCACAAGGTCACTGGCTTGGGAAAAGACAGCATGAGGTGTGGGCTTTATGAAAAAGAGGAGAGGTAGAAGAGTTTATGGCGGGCCAGAGAAAGTCGTCAGGAAAGAGGTCTCTGGAGAAAGGAAGGAATGAGCTTAGGTTGGGTCCTCTCACCTTTGGAGGTTTTTCAACAGAAAAATAAGGTTGAGTCTTTTGAACACTAGAAGCCTTGCACTGCTTCTTGGGTTGCTTCTTGGGTTTGGCTTTGGAGGTTGACGGGGTTGGTGGATTTTCCACCTTGGGCGCGGGGGCTTTCCTGGGCATTCTTGTCACTCTGAAGTTTTAGAGTAGACTGGACCAGAGCACTGAGCACCCCTGCTCATCTACTCTGCTACAACAATGGCGGGCCCCACCCCTCAGCCCTGATTGGTCAGCGAAGTCCTCCCCAGCCAATAGCAGCTAAGGAGGGGCTGAGACCTCACAAAGCCCTACCTCTGACCAGTTTGAGGATGAAGGGAGTCCAGGGCAGGCTGCCTGACAATCCCAGATATGCCTTATGCATCAGAAAGTGCCACCTTCACCCCCTAGCGAGGGAGGTACTGTGCTAGAACTAAAAGTCTGACTGAAAACAGGAGGCTTTGCTTAAAACTCATACACCTGCTCATGGTTCCTCGCTTCTTCATATGCATGTTAGATTGCTAGAGTTTGCTACTTCAAACTGGTTAAACTAACCCCTGATCTGTATTTCTGGATACATTTACTTTCCCTTAGTTCCTCATAGTATTTTTGATAGGATGCCTAATTACAACCCAAAGTAATAGGGCCTTATTATGAGTACAATGATATGAGGATCATTATAAAACTTCAATAGCAAAAGCCACTTGCCCAATAAAGACATTTCCTTCACAAAGTACAGCCAAAACCATGTTTCCCATATTGACATCACCTTTCCTATTACAATTTGTCATCTAAGACTGCCTATTTTTTTTTTAAAAACCCTAGCTTAAAATAGATGGTTTTTATGTCAGTGTTTTCATTTATTGACAGAATATAGAGTCAAGTGCCCAGTGTTTAAGATTCTATGTTCATTTGTTTGGAGTATTGAACTCTATCACACTATGTTTTTTATTTCATGAGATTCTGTTCCTCTTATTTTGTTCCCTTTTCCTTTGTAATAGCACTACTGGTCTTCTCATCAGGTGACCTTGACAAATGTATTTAAATTAGAGCCTCATATGTATATTTGTTCTTGTGAAATATATTTGTGTGATCGAGTATGTACTGTGATGGGCTGTGCTGTGCTATCTCTAGCTCACTGCTTCTCACCGTGCAAGGCATTTCATGGGAATGTACATACCAATTTTAGCAGGATTGTTCCCATCCTCTTTTGAGGGAAACCTATGTTGGTTCAGTATCCCATGGCACAAATATTGATGTTCTGTTCACTGTTAGTTATGCCTCTCATGGAGTTCTAACCATACATGTGTGGCCAGGGAGAGACTGTCTTGGTCTTAGATTAATGTGATTGTCTCATCACCTGGTCCTGTTTGAGAGTTCTATAAATTGAGTTCTTTCTACAACACAGACATTCCTTACCATTCTTAAGGATACAGCTGATGTTAGGGTGCCAGCAAGGACCAGTTATGATGACCACCATCTTCCCAGTCATGTATTCATCTACTGTTCTCAGTTGAGCTATTTAAACAGAGATTTCCTGCGAGCTGAGCTTCTGCATCCTCCATCTTCAAGAAGGCATCATGGGCCAGGAGGCAAAACTAGTTTTTAAGTTCATTTTCTCCTTTCATTCCTTGATGGCAGCTGCTCTGAAGTGGGGGCTGAGCCGACATTCCCACCAAGCAGCAAGAAAGCCATGGGATTCAGCTCTCCATTCACCCGTCCCTGGGTTTCTCAAGACCCAGAGGGAAGCTCCTCTCCTATGACAAGAAAGGTGGCAGAGTTGGTGTGTGTATCCTTTTAGCAAGCCAAGGCGGTGGTGGCACTTACCTGTAACTCCAGCTGAGTCAGGGGGCAGAAGCAGGCAGATTTGTGTAAGTTCAAGGTCAGCCTGGTCTACAGAGTGAGTTCCAGGACAGTCAGGGCTACACAAAGGAACTCTACCTCGAAACAACACAACACAAAACAAAACAAAAAAGAAGCTGAATGATGACTTGATCATAAGCTCCCTTGTCCTGAAGAGGTATTGGTAGGGCCCATCACAAAAGTGAATACATGCAGTGTTATTAGAATCCAACATGAGATTGATCACAGATTGACGGTAACTATAAACACTCTAAATCATGCTCACAAATATTTTGACAAGCAATTGCAAATTTGTTAACATTCAACAAAAAGACATTATTAGTTAGAAATGATAGAACTGAATAAAGTAAAAGTAAACTAATTTGAGTAGCCTTTCCAGTATGAAGAATACAAGAAAGGATAGGTGCACTTGAGAAAACACCAATATAATTCATCTATTCTGAACAGAAAGACTATGAACTTTAAGAAACCATAGAAACGTAGGAGTTAATAAGAAAAGACTTGACTTTCTAGTTATGGATATTCAGAAGGAAATGAGGGTCAGAGTGAGACTGATGTTTTAGTTTCTCTTCTGTTGCTCTGATAAAATGTCATGGCCAATGCAACTTATAAAGAAAGAGTTTATTTCAGTTTTTGGTCCTAGAGAATTAGAGTTCACAACCCTAGGGACTGTATGGCAGCAGATAGCTAGACCATGAAGCTGAGAGATCTTATCTTTGATCAAAAGCATGAAACAGAGAGCACACTGGAGTAGGGTGAGGGCATGAAATTTCAAAGCCTACCTCCAGTGAGTTGTTTCCTACAGTGAGGCTGAATCATCTTCCCCCAAAAGTGCTACCAACTGAGAACCAAGTGTTCAAATACACAGTCTATAGAATTCTCATGCGAACTACCTCACTTCACTCACTGGCCCTATATTAAAAAAAAACAATATTACATATTTCTTACATACAGTGCTAGAGAGAATACATTACCATTTAAAGGGGGAGGAGTTGGCATGTTGTAACGAAATAATGGACCAAAGCGAGACCATAGGCCAGCAGGACAAACTCCAAATCCTGTAGCTTCCTGTCTGATGTCTGAGACTTTAATTTCAAAGGGATCTACCCCTCCAGCTTTGCTGCCTCTAGCACACATTTCTCTGGTTCAGCTCCCTACATGAACCTTTCTTTGACAAATGTCTCATGCTTCTGGTATGTCCAATATCTTAGCATCTCTACTGCAACCATGTTTTCACTTTCAGAGCTTTCTGTGATGTTCTTCAGGGCCTTTTGTTTTCTCAGGATTTTCTTTCTTTTGGGGACTCTCCATTATGTTGCCTGGCCTCAGCCATTCTCTGAAACCACGGAGGAACAACTTCCTCATTCTTATATGTTTTATACTTCCAAATCAGTTTAGCTACCACACTAGTATGGATCTGAGCAGGGAAGACCTCCTACCACCTGAAACATGAATGAGTTCATATAGCAAGGGAATCTCAAGGGCCACCTGGTCCTGATGACATGCCATTCTTTCATACAGTGTGGATACTATAGCTCAAACAGATGTATAAAATTGATGCCTTACACCTGCTCAAAAACAGGGCATATGTTTATATTAGACAATTTGTTCACCTTGCATATTCCATATATATGTAGAAATGTACCTATATTAATACTTTCAAAAGTTTGCTTATTTTCAGAGCAAAAAAGCAGATAATAATGAAGACAAAGCAGGTATCCCAGGTGATTCAACCTTGAAGACTGTCTCAGCTACTGTTTCCCCAAGAATTTGCATGAATATCAACTCTAAAAGGGTTAGCCCAATGGATCAATCTCAGAAAGACTGGACAGAAACAGATACAGCTAGCTTTTCAAGCACTGGGCCAATATCTTATTTTTCTAAGGGTACCCAAAAGATATTTTTACCCTCAGACAGGAAAAGTAATGTTGAAAACACAATGCCCCCATTTCCAATAGGTGGGGTGGGGGTTTTTTGTTGGTTACTAATGTTTGTTATTGTCAAAGGGGGTTGATTGTAAGTTACATTTAGGGATTTCTTTCTTTCTCCCTTCTATCCTTCTTTCTGTCTTATCTTTGTATCCTATCTAGAGTTAGGAGTGAAGGTGGGAAAAGGGAATGACAAAATGAAAGGTATAGAACTATAGGATAAATTGTAGATTATTGATCTATTATGCTCAAATATTTTATGTTGGTATTGTAAATTAATAGAAATGTAAGATTATTTTGTCCAACTTTGGCTTTATGTATTGTACATACTGTATATTGATAGATTTTGTTTAACGTTTGCTTAACATATTGTACATATGCAACTTATTTAAAAATGCAATGTAAAGTGATAGTCTTAGGAGAGCTAACTACAACAAACTGTTTGCAATGGTTGGAGATACAAGGTTGTATTGGGCACTTACAAATCTTAATTGTAGTCTTGTTAGATACTAGTTTACTTAATTACAGAATAAGTTTTATTTAGTTTCTTTGTATGATTTCAAATTTAAGCAGATAGCGCACATCTAAAAACAAGCAATGTTTGTCTATGTAGATATACTGAGACAGATAGATAAGATGATCTTATCTATAAATAAATAAATAGCGTAGAATGGATAAATGGTAGGATAGATAGATATGGTTATGCACTATGGAAAATAGATGGATGTTCTACACACACACACACACACACACACACACACACACACACACACACACACACCTGTGCACAGGTACCTAAGGAGGACATGTTGGGGCAGTGTGCGTGTGACAGTAGGGACATGCAGAGTCACGGTAAGCAGTGTGCACGTGAGTGTAGGCTACTGCAGAGGACAGGATAGCAATTGGCACATGAGTGTAGTTGCCTGCAGAAGACAGATGGGGCAGTGGCCACGGCAGCATAGTTTGCTCTGAGGATGGTAGAGGTCAATGGTCATGTGAGTGCAGGTGCCTGCTGAGGCCAGAGTTGAGTAGTATGGCAGTGCAGGTGCCTGATGCCAGAGAGAGGCAATGATTTTGTGACTGATGGGGCCCAAGGAGGCCAGTTAGGGACTGTGGACATGTGAGTATAGGTGTCCATGTGGGTCAGGTTGTGGCAGTGGGTATATGAATACCCAACAAGGGCAGAGTAGGGCAGTATGTATGTGAGTGTAGGTACACGCAGAGGCCAGAGCAGGTGGTGGGCACCGGCTGTAGATTACTACAGAGAACAGGTCATCCATGAGCGTGTGAATGCAAGTACCTGCAGAAGACACATGGTGGCAGCAGGCATGTGAATAGAAGTGCCTCCAGAGGCCAGAGAGAGGCAGTGGGTATGTGAGCACAGGAGCATGCTGAGGCCAGAGGCAGAGAGCAGGGATGTGAGTGCATGTGCTTGCAGAGAGCAGAGTGGGCCATGGGGTATGTGTGTGTAGGTGCCTGCATTCACCAGGGTAGTTAGTGGATATATTTTCATAGGTGTCTTTCAAAGGCCAAGAGTACAGTGGCTATGTGAGTGCGGATTCCTCCAGAGGCCAGGGGTGGGCATTGGGCATGAGAGTACAGGTGTCAGTTAAGGCAAAGGGGAGGCAGTGGGCATGTGACTGCTCTGGATGGCAGGAGCACAGAGTGCCTGTCAGTGTAGCTAAGCAGCCAGACCAGAGTTGGGCAATGGACATGTCCGTGCAGTTTCCTGCACAGGCCAGGAAGTCACTAGATATGTGAATTTAGTTATCTGGGGGGGATAAAGAGGTGCAATTGTCAGGTGAGGGTATGTGAGTGCAGAAATAAGGGGGCCAGTGGTTATGTGAGTGCTGTTGACTGCAGAGTATAGAGGAGGGCATGTGTGTGTGTTTGAGATGTAGTACAATGCCTACCGAGGCCAGAGAGGGGCAGTGGGCAAGTGTGTCCTAGTTCCTGCACAGGACAGGGTTTCAGTTGACCCATAGGAGCAGGATCCTGGAATAAACAGGGTTCCAATAGACACAGGTGTGTAGATGCCAGCAGAGGTCACAGACGGGAGAATGGGCATGTGAGTTCATGATCCTGCAGAGAACAGGACAGCAGGTTGCCCATGCATTCAGGACTCTCCAGAGATCAGATGTGGGAGGCTGGACTATGTGTGCAAGTGCTGAAAAGGGCTGGCAGTAAGTATGTGAGTGCATGTTCCTAGAGGAGACAGATAGGGGCAGTGGGCATGTGAATAGGTGCGTACAGGGGCCAGGTGGTGATGGTGGGCATGTGGGTACAGGTACCTAAGGAGGACAGGTGGGGAAGTGTGCATGTGATTGTAGGTACATGTTCATGCCAGGTAAGCAGTGCACACATGAGTGTAGGCTCTTGTAGAGGACAGGGTAACACTAGGCACATGTGTGCAGTTGCCTATAGAAGACAGATGACGTCACTGGGCATGGCAGTGCAGGTGCACTCTGAGGAAGGAAGAGTTCAATGGGCATGTGAGTGTAGGTGGCTGCTGAGCACAGAGGGGGGCAGTGGGCCTGTGAGTGCAGGCCCATGGAGAGATAAGTGTGGCGCAGTGGACGTGTTGGTGTAGATGCCAGTACGGGCAGGGGGGGGGGACTTGTGCATGAGAGATCCGGTGCCTTAGAGGCAAAAGGGAGACAGTGGGCATGTGCCTTCTGGTGCCTAGAGATGCCAGGGGACAGTGGGCTTTTGAATGCAGGAGCCTTTATAGGGCTACATGGAGCAGCGGGCATGTGAGTGCACGTGTCTGCAGATGCCAGGAAGGTAGGGGGAATATCAGTGGTGGTGTCAGAAGATACCAGGAGGACAGAGTGCATGTGAGTGTAGCTAAGTGAGAAGACCAGCTTCTGGCAGGGAGCATGTCAGCAAAGATTCCCCGACAGGGCAGCCACTCACTGGTCATATGTGTGCAGGTGTCTAGAGAGGCCAGCGAGGTACAATTGTCAAGTGAGTGCAGCTGAGTGCAAAGGCCATAGCTGGGCATCGATATGTGGGTGCAGCAGAGACAAGAGGGCAGTGGCCATAGGAGGGCAGGTGACTGCTGGGTATAGAAGAAGACATGGGCGTGTGAGTGCAGATGCTTGCAGAGGCCAGAGAGATGCTGTGGGCACGTGAATGTGTGTTCCCGCAGGGGAGAAAGGTAGTTTGTGAGTTCAGAGCCAAAGGGAGGATGTAGGCATGGGAGTGCAGGTGCATGCAAAGAGCAGAGCTGGGCAGTAGACATGTTAGTACAGACTCCTGCAGAGGCCAGGCAGCCATTGAGTGCAGGTGTCTCTAGAGGGCAAAGAGGTGCAATGGGGAAGTGAGTGCAGCTCACTGCTGTGGCCAGAGGGGGGCAGTGTGTATGTAAGCACATGTCCCTGTAGAGAGCAAAGTGGGACAGTGGCATCAGAGTGCAGGTGCCTTAGGGGCCATGGTGGTCAGTGGCCATATGAGCACACGTGACTGCACTAGGATTTCAGTGGACATCAGAGTGCAGATGCCTGTAGAGGCAAGTGTGGAGCAGTGTGCATGTGAGTTTGGGTTCCTGCAGGGGCTAGGGCAGGCAGTAGGCATGTGAGTGTTCGCGCAGAGGACAGGATGGCAGTGGGCACATGAGTGCGGTTGCCTGCAGAAGACAGATGACATCTCTGAGCATGACAATGCAGTGCGCTTTGAGGATTGAAAAGTTCACTGTGCCTGAGAGTACAGATGCCTTCAGAGGACAGAGAGGGGCAGGGGGCCTGTGATGCCAGCTGTCCTCAGAGGACAGAAGAGTGTAGTGTGCATGTGAGTGTGGGTTCCTGCAGAGGACAGGATAGCAGTGGGCATGTGAATGCAGGTGCCTACTGAAGACACATGTGGGTAGTGACAAGTAAATAGAGTTGCTTGCTGAAGAAAACAGGGTGGAGTGGGCATATAAGAGAAGATGCCTGTAGATGTGTGAGAGAGGCAATGAGTATGTGAGTACAGGTCCCTGCAGAAGCCAGGCTGTGGCAGTTTGAGAGTTCTGGTGCCTGAAGAGCCCTCGGTGTAATTGAAGAGGTAGGTGAAGATGGCTGCAGTAGTCAGAGGTGGGCATTGGGCATGACAGTGTAGCTTCCTGTGGAGGGGAAGGAGACAGTGAGCATAAGAGTGCAGGTGCCTGTAGAGGGGAAGGAGACAGTGGGCATGAAAGTGCAGGTGCCTGTAGAGGGGAAGGAGACAGTGAGCATAAGAGTGCAGGTGCCTGTAGAGGGGAAGGAGACAGTGGGCATGAGAGTGCAGGTGCCTGTAGAGGGGAAGGAGACAGTGGGCATGAGAGTGCAGGTGCCTGTAGAGGGGAAGGAGACAGAGGGCATGAGAGTGCAGGTGCCTGTAGAGGGGAAGGAGACAGTGGGCATGAGAGTGCAGGTACCTGTAGAGGGGAAGGAGACAGTGGGCATGAGAGTGCAGGTGCCTGTAGAGGGGAAGGAGACAGTGGGCATGAGAGTGCAGGTGCCTGTAGAGGGGAAGGAGACAGTGGGCATGAGAGTGCAGGTGCCTGTAGAGGGGAAGGAGACAGTGGGCATGAGAGTGCAGGTGCCTGTAGAGGGGAAGGAGACAGTGGACATGAGAGTGCAGGTGCCTGTAGAGGGGAAGGAGACAGTGGGCATGAGAGTGCAGGTGCCTGTAGAGGGGAAGGAGACAGTGGGCATGAGAGTGCAGGTGCCTGTAGAGGGGAAGGAGACAGTGGGCATGAGAGTGCAGGTGCCTGTAGAGGGGAAGGAGACAGAGGGCATGAGAGTGCAGGTGCCTGTAGAGGGGAAGGAGACAGTGGGCATGAGAGTGCAGGTGCCTGTAGAGGGGAAGGAGACAGTGGGCATGAGAGTGCAGGTGCCTGTAGAGGGGAAGGAGACAGTGGGCATGAGAGTGCAGGTGCCTGTAGAGGGGAAGGAGACAGTGGGCATGAGAGTGCAGGTGCCTGTAGAGGGGAAGGAGACAGTGGGCATGAGAGTGCAGGTGCCTGTGGAGGGGAAGGAGACACTGGGCATGAGAGTGCAGGTGCCTGTAGAGGGGAAGGAGACAGTGGGCATGAGAGTGCAGGTGCCTGTAGAGGGGAAGGAGACAGTGGGCATGAGAGTGCAGGTGCCTGCTGCTGTAGCAGCTCATGGCACATTTGAATACAGGATCCTTCAGAAGGGTAAATGGACAACAGTTTGCAATGCATACAGAGGCCAGAGGGGCAGTGGGCATGTGTGTTCAGATGCCTCCAGACAATATGGTTTTGGTTGAAATTTCGGGGCAGATTCTTGGAAAGAACATGGTTCCAATAGGCACAGAATTGTAGATGCCTGCAGCTGTCAGAGAGCAGAGGTTGGCCTGTGAATTCACATTCCTTCTTAGGACAGGACAGCAGTTAGTCCAAGAGTGTAGAGGCCTCCAGAAGCCAGATGTGCATGACTAGACAGTCGGTTCAGGTGCTGAAAAGATGTGAAATTTAGCTGGTGACCACACATTCCTATAGAAGAAAAAAATGGGCAGTGAGCAGATGAGTCGAGGTGCCTACAGAGTCAGATGGTGATGGTGGGTATATGGGTACAGGTACCTAAGGAGGATAGATTGGGACATTGTGCATGTGATTGTAGGGACCTGCTGAGGCCAGAGTATAGCACTGGGCATATGGGTGCAGGTCGGAGAGAGGCAGTGGGCATTGGAGTACAGGGTCTGCAGTGGTCATAAAGCAGCAGTGGGCATGTGAGTAGAGTCACCTGATGAGACCTGAGAAGGGCAGTGCCCATGAGATGCAGGGAGCTGGAGCAGAATGGGGCAGTGGGGACATGAGAGTGGGGGCCTGCAGAGGTCAGAGGAGTCAGTGGGCATTGAACACAGCTGCCTGCAGAGGACAGGAGTGCAGTGGGTGTGTTCTTTCAGATAACTGCAGAGACCAGAGTGAGGAATTGGGAATAGAATGCAGCTGCCTGCACAAATGGAAGTAGCAGTGTGCCTGGGAGTGCAGATGCCTTCAGAGGACAGGAGTGAGTGTAGGGATGGGTGTTGGTTTCTTATTGAAGGTCCCTTTAGAGGGAGCAGTGGGCATGGGAGTACAGGTACATGTTGGTAGCAGAATGAGCCATTGGGTATGTGTGTGGGGGGGTTCCAGCAGTAAGCATGGTGCCTAGTGGCCACCTTTGCCCAAGTAAGTTGTAAGGGTCCAGAATTCAGTAGGCATGTGGGTGTAGTTTCCTGAAGAAGCCAGAAGGGGGCAGTGGGCATGACTGTGCATGTGGCAGTAGAGTCAAAATGGAGGCAGTGGGCATGTGACTGCTGGTACCTGCACAGGAGGGCAGTTAGAGTTAGTAACTCAAGGTAGTTTTGATTTGCATTTTCCTGATGGCTAAGCATGTTGAACATTCGAAATGTTCCTTAGCTGTGTGAGTTTCCTCTTTTGAGAATTCGGTTTAGAACTATACCACAGTTTAAAATTGGGTTATTCATTTTTCTTGATATTTTGAGTCCTTTATATATTTGGGATATTAGTCCTCTATTGGATATGGACTTGGTAAATATGTTTTCTACTCTAAACAGGCTGATGTTTTGTCCTTGGCCTTTCAGAAGGACATTCTGTTTTGTGAAGTTCCATTTATTAGATGTCGATCTTAGTGCCTGCCCTAACAGTGTTCTATTCAGAAAGTCTTCTCCTGTCCCAATGAGTTCAAGGCTCCTCACCACTTTCTCTTCTGTCAGGTTCAGTGTCTCTGGTTTAATGTTAAGGACTTTGATCTACTTGAACTTGAATTTTGTGCAGGGTGATAACTGGATCTATTGTCATGTTTCTCAGTGCAGCCATCTAGTTTGACCAGCACCATTTGTGGAAGCTGCTGTCTTTGTTTTCTCGGTGTGTATTTCTGACTTCTTTATTTAAAAAACAACAACAACAAGGTGTCCAGAGGTGTAGGAATTTATGTCTGGTTTTACAAATAGATTCCGTAGTTCAATAAGTCTGTCAGCTTTTGTGTCAAAACAATACTGTTTTCATTAATCTATATGCAAAAACAGAATCCATCGTTCTGCTGTGTCCAAGAAATATTACCTCTGTAGTATAACTAGAAATCAAGGATAGTGATACTTCCAGCAGTTTCTTTATTGTTCAGGATTGGTTTAGATATCCTGTTTTTTATATGTATGTATGTTCATTTTGTTTTGTTTTGTTTTTTGTGTGTTTTGTTCATTTTATTTTATTTTATAATTTTGGTTTTTTTGGTGTTTCCATATGAAACTGAGAATTGTCCTTTCAAGATGTATAAAGAACTTTGTTAGAGTTTTGATGGGGATGGCATTGAATTTGTACAATGCATTGGTAAGATGGCCGTGTTTTACTATGTTGATCCTACTGATCCATGAGTATGGGAGCACTTTCCGTCTTCTGATATCTTCAATTTCCTTCTTCAGACACTTGAAGTTTTCATCAATACAAGCCTTTTGCTTGCATGGTTAGAGTTACCCCCAAGAAAGTTTGATGTTATTTGAGGCAATTGTGAGAGGCATTGTTTCCCTGATTTCTTTCTCAGTCCATTTGTCATTCATGTATAGGAGGGCTCCTGAGTTTTGTGAGTTAATTTTGAATCCACTTTGATGAAAATGTTTATCAGGTGTGTCCATTGTATTCCTAATCTCCCAAGGACTTTTATCATGAAAGGATGTTGGATTTTGTTAAAGACTTTTTAAACATCTAATGAGATGATCATGTGATTTTTTTTCTTTCAGTTTGTTTTTATGGTGGATTGCATTGATAAATTTTTGAATGTGCACCATCCCTGCATCTCTGGGATGAAGCCTATTTGATCATGGTCAATATGTTTTTGATGTGTTCTTGAATTCATTTTGTGAATATTTTATTGAGTGTTTTTACATTAATGTAAAGTTCAGAGGGAAAATGCTTTGCAATTCTCTTTGTTGGGTTGTTATGTGGTTTGCGTATTGGGGTTACTAACTGTGGACTCAGTAAAAATGAACTGAGTAATGTCTCTTCTCTTTCTACTTTGTGAAGTAACTTCAAGAGTATTGGCATTAACTCTTCTTTGAAAGTCTGGTAGAATTCTATGCAAAACTACCAGGCCCTGGGCTTTTATTTGGGGGGGGGAGGGAGGGAGGGTGGATTTTGACTGCTTCTATTTCACTAGGTATTAAAGTTCTATTTAAACTTCTTATCTGATCTTGATTTAACATTGAAAAGTGGTATGTATCTAGAAAATTCTCTATTTCTTTTGGATGTTTCCATTTGGTGGAGTACAGGTTTTTGGGGTTTTAAAAGTAGCTCTCTCTCTTTATGATTCTCTGGATTTCCTTGGTGCCTCTTGTTTTGTGCCCATTCTCATTTCTGATTTTGTTCATTTGGATATTCTCTCTGCCTTTTTGTTCATTGGGATAAGGGTTTGCTGATCTTTCTGATTTTTCTCATTGAAACAACTCTTTGTTTTATTAACTCTTTGTATCGTTCTCCTTGTTTCTATTTTTATTTCAGCCCTGACGTTGATGATGTCTTGCCATCTACTCCTCTTGACACGTCTACTTCTTTTTGTTCTAGAGCTCCCAGGTGTGCTGTTAAATTATTAGTATGAGATTCATTCATTCATTCATTCATACATTCATTCATTTGGGTTTTCTCAAAACAGGGTTTCTCTATGTACACTTGGCTGTCATGGACTCACTTTGTAGACCAGTCTGGCTTTGAATTCACAGCAGTCCACCTGCCTCAAACTCACTGCAATTACAAGCATGTGCCACTGCACCTGGCTAATTAATTATATGTTTTATGTAGGCATTTAGTGCTATGTAATTGCCTTATTATCTTCTTTCATGAGTCTAATACATTTGGATGTGTTGTATATTCAGTTTTATTTGGTTCTAGGAAGTCTTTAATTTCTTTCTTTTTGTCTTGACACATTTCTCATTCAGTACAGTGTTGTTCAGTGTCCATGTGTTTGTAAGCTTTCTGTTGCTGATGCTACCCAGCTTTTTAACATGTTGTGGTCTGAGAAGATGCAGGAAATTATTTAAGTTTTCTTGTATTTGCTGAGACTTGCTTTATGACCAAGTATATGGTCAATTTTTGAGAATGTTCTGAGATGTGCTGAGATAAGGTATATTCTTTTGTCTTTGGGTGAAATGTTCTGTAAATGTGTTAGTTACATCTGGTTTATAATGTCTGTTAGCTCCAGCATTTTTCTGTTTGGTTTTTGTATGGAAGACATGCCTTTTTGTCAGAGTGAGATATTGAAGTCTCCCATTATCAGTGTGTGAGGGTCCATGTGTGATTTAAGCTGTAGTAGCATTTCTTTTACAAACTTGCCCCTGTTTTTGGGCCATAGATGTTAATTGAAATGCCACCTTAGGGAATCTTTCCTTTGATGAGTATGCAGTGACTTTTCCTGTCTCTTGTGATTAGTTTTGTTTTGAAGTCTAATTAACCAGATTTTTAACCTGACTATAACAGCTTGCTTCTTAGGTCCGTTTGCTTGAAATACTTTTTCCAGCCTATTGAGGTACTGTCTATGCTTGATATTGACATGTGTTTCTTGTATGCAGCAGAAGAATGAATCTTATTTTCCCATCCATTCTGTTCGTCAGTGACTTCTTTACTGGGGAATTGGGATCATTAATATTGAGAGATATCAATGTCCAATAGCTGTTGATTTCCACTATTTTGTTGCTTGGTGGTGGTAGTGGTGTGTGTGGAGTGTGTGTGATTGTGTGACAGAGAGAGACATAGAGACAGACAGAGAGTTTCCCTTCTTTTGATTTTGCTGGTCTGAGACTATTCACTCCCTATGATTTCATTGTTGTAGTTAATGTTTTTAGGTTGGGGTTTCCTTTCTAGCACCTTCTATATGACTGGATTTATAGATAATATTGCTTATTTTTAATCATATATTGTTTTATTTTCCCCATCTATGGTGATCGAAAGTTTTGTTGGGTATGGTAGTCTGAGCTGGCATCTCAGAGTCTGCAGCACCATCTGCCCAGGCCCTTTTCTTTTAGCATCTCCATTGAGAATCAAGTGTGATTCTAATAGGTCTTTTCCCCTTGCAAGGCTTTTTTTTTTTTTTTTTTTTTTTTTTTTTGCTGTTGTTTTTGCTTTGTTTGCTTTGGCTTGCTTTTTGGTTTTTGGAGACAGGGTTTCTCTGTGTAGCCTTGGCTGTGCTGGACTTGATTTGTAGACCAAGCTGGCCTTGAACTCACAGAGATCCACCTGCTTCTGCTTCCCAAGTACTGGGTTTAAAGGCTCGTACCACCATCACCCACCTCCCTTGCAACTTTTAAAATTCCCTGTTCTTTACATTTAGTGCATTAATTATTATGTACCAAAGGGATTTTTCTTTGTCTGGTCCAGTCTATTTGGTGTTCTGTGTGTTTCTTGTACATTGATAATCATCTCCTTATTTAGGCTAGAAAATTTTTTTTTACATTTACATTCTCTTTTTATTAGCCAGAGGAAGAGAACCAATAGGATGAATACATTATTGTAAATATCATTTTCCCCCACTGGCTTATATAAATGGGCTGGATAATCCAACAGTACCTGTCTGTATACTTGAGAAGCTGAGAACACAGTGAGTGGTCAGTCCATGAGGATGAATGCCTGCCTCAGCAGTCTTTATCCGGTGCTCATGGCCTGGAGGATTCCTGCACAGCCACTGATCCACAGTCCATGTTGGAAGGTCAGAGAAGGGTGGCAGCAGAAGCTACAGGATCCATGCACCAGCCAGCAAGAAGTGAAGGCAGAAAAACAAACAGTAGTTTCTTCCTTGGGCATCTTAAATCTGAGCTGTGACTAGAAAGTGCTGGCAGTTCTGGAGAAGAGCCTACATCATCCAGTCAAACTTTCCAGGGCTTGTCCTTACAGGCCTGTCCAGAGGAGCACCTCTTATTTGAGCACAAACCAAATCAAGTTGGCAGTTGAGATCAGCTTTTGAGATGCCCTTTAGCACACCAGAAGGGGAGCTGACGAGTGGGTGTGGCAAAGTCTTCCATCATTATCTTAATGAGGTCAGTTGTGTCTCTGCCTCAAGGATACTGAATCCCAGCAAAGTTTTGGACTTACTCCTAACCAAATGTGCTTTTTGCAGAATGTGCAGGGGGCCCAGAACTGCCCTACAATCTGCATGTGGCTTTGGTCAGTCAATTCAGCCTTTCCTGAGAGATGCAGGGGGGCCTGCACGTTAGTGCCTCGGAGCTCTTATGACAAAGTTTTAACAAGCCCTCTTACAGCTACAGAGGAGTGAATGGGCATCCTTTTCCTTCAAATCCTGTTTATAACTTTTTATGTTCAGGAACATATGTGTTATCATTGATAAATTTTTCTCAGAAAGTCTCAAAACTTTTTATGTTACCATATAGATTATTTTTACAATTTGAAAAAGCTTGGTGAAAAGTGCTTTGTCAAAACTTAATTCTTGGGAGATGAAATTACAGTCTTACAAATATGTATTTAAAAATATGTAGCACTGATTGGCATTATTCCGAGTTGATGGAACTGTTTGGATCAAATTTAAAACATGGTGTTTTTTAGTTGTATTCATTGATAGTCTTTTTTTAACATTTCTTTTTATTTTAATTTATTCTTGTTACATCTCAATGGTTATCCCATCCCTTGTATCCTCCCGTTCTTCCCTCCCTCCCATTTTCCCCTTACTCCCCTCCCCTATGACTGTGCTTGAAGGGGACCTCCTCCCCCTGTATATGTTCATAGGGTATCAAGTCTTTTCTTGGTTAGGCTAGGAAATTTTTACCTATGATTTTGTTGAAAATATTCTCTGGGCTTTTTAGATGGGTTTCTTCTCCCTCTGTTCCTATTATTTTTTGATTTGGTCTATTCATAGTGTCCCAGCTGTCCTGGATGTTTCATAGCAGGAATTTTTAGATTTAACCTTTTCTTTGACTGATACTTCCTCAATTCTTGAGATTTTCTCTTCCATCACTTGTATTCTGTTGTATTTTGTAGTTCCTGTTTGAGTTCTACATTTTTCATTTCCTGAAATCCTATTTTCTTTCTGATCCTATATACATGTTCATGTCTTGAATAGTGTTATTTCCTTACACTGTTTGTGTTTTCTTGGATTCCTTTAAAGAGATCTTCTAATTTCCTCTGTAAGCACCTCTATCATCTTCATACAGCCTGTTTGCAGGACTTTTCCTTGTGTTTCATATACATTGGAATATTCTGTGCCTGCTGTGGGAGGACAGCTGGGCACTTGTAGAGCCATAGAGTCCTGGCTGTGCTTTCTCGCTGGCATCTAGGAATCTGGTTTCAGGATGATTGTAGGCCAAGCTGTTAATATCTGGCTTCGTTGGGTGGGTGTTCTGTTGTTTAGTCTGCTTCCTCTACCTCTTGGGATTTTGGGGGGAATGTGGTGGCTAGGTGTGGACCTGAAAGGTGTGGCCATTGGGGGGGGGGTTCCAGGTAAAATGTGTTTCTGGGTATTTGGATGGGGATGGGCTAGGCTTCTGAGGGAGTTTATAGAAGGGATCAGAGCAGATCCTGGTTGTTTAGTCCCCTTTGAACCAGGGGCAGAGAAGACAGGAATGTCATCCCAGTAGGTCTGAGTTGGGGGCTGGGATAAAGCAAACACCGTGTGGTGGGGGAAGTTTGGGATGGGGAACATCTGTGGGATCCACAGGAGATGGGGGTTGACTCAGAGAAAGCTTCCATAGGAGCTGTGTTGCAGAGCTAGGGATGAGACTGGGGGCTTTTATCTGTAGAAACAGAGGGTTAGGTAAAGACCTGCAGTCAGCCTACCTGGTTCCCTGGTAGGAGTGGCATGTCTCTTTCTTTCTTTCTTTTTTAAAAATTTTTCCCTTTATTTATTTAATTACTTTAAAGCCTGATCCCATCCCCCTCCTTTGTCTCCTCCCAGTTATACCCTCATGCCCCTACGCCATCAACACTCTCATTCTTCTGAGAGAAGGGGAGGCCCACCCATGGGTACCAACCTACCCTGGCATCTCAAGTCTCAGCAGAACTAAAGTATCTTCTCCAATTGAGGCAGCACAAGAAATCCCAGCTAGGAGGAAGGCATTCAAAGGCAGGCAACAGAGTCAGAGACAGGTCCTACTCCCATTGTTAGGGAACCTACATGATGACCTAGCTTCACGTCTGCTACATATGTGTAGGGGGGCTAGGTCCTGACCATACATGCTCTTTGCTTGGTGGTTCGGTCTCTGTGAGTCCCCCATGGTTCCAGGTTAGATTACGCTATAGGTCTTCTTGTGGTATCCTTGACCCTTCCTGCTCCCTCTATCCTTCCTCCCACTCTTCCACAGGACACCCCGAATTAGGCCAGTTGTTTGGTTGTGGGTCTACATATGAATAAGCAAAATATGCACACAATTTTTTCCTTTTAAAATTAATTTAATTAATTTATTCAGATGATATCTAAATTGTTATCCCATCACTTGTATCCTGCCATTCCTCCCTCCCTCTTGATTTTATCCTATTCCCCTCCCCTAGGTCTATGACCGAGGGGGACCTCCTCCCCTACTATATGGTCATAGACTGTGAAGTCTCATCTTGGTATCCCGCTTATTCTTTCTCTATGTGCCACCAGGCCTCCTCACAAAGGGAAGTGGTCAAATATGGGGCACCAGAGTTCTGTCAGAGTCCTACATACATCAAATTAATACTTGTCTTTTATTGTAATAAAAAATGACTAATAAAATAAGCAATAACGATGTTTTCCATTGTTAAAAGTGGTTGGTCAATGATTATATTCAATCCTCCTGACAGTCGAGTGCTCAGTCACACTCCAGGGGTGGGAGTTGTAATATATACAACCTTTAACTTTGATCGATGTGGCTTTGGCTTGGTTGTCATCATAGAAAAGAAAATTCAGCTTACAAGGCTGAGGCAGAAGAGTTCTTTATTTGGATGACAGAAATCAGCTTAAGCAACAAGTGTGACCCATTAGGAAACTTGGAGAAAGGGGGGAGGGTGAGGAAAGGAGAAGAACACAGGAGGTGGGTTGGGGCAGGGACAAAGGAGGAAATAAGTTAGAAATAAGAGAAGGAAAGGAGAACAGGAGGGAAGAAAGGGAGAGAGAGAGGAGGGAGGTGGAGGGAGAGAGGGGGGGAAGGAGGGAGGGGCAGGAACAGGAAGGGAGAGGGAGGGAGGAAGTAAGCATGCTAGGTTACACTGCATAGTTCTCAAGGGGCCTGCTATCAGGGGGCGGGGCCACAGGTCAGGAGAGACATAGACAATGGATAATGGCCTACTTTCTCTGTGACATTGTCTCTGTTTTAGAGAAACCCAGTGAGTTTAGGCAGTAGTGCCAGACTACAGCCATGCCATGAGAGAGAAGCCTCTGCAAGGGTCTTTTAGAGGTTCCCGGAGGTTTCATCAATGGGGCTTTTAAACAGTCGGATCTTGAGATGCCAGGATTCCAGTTTGGTAGATCCAGAGCCACCAGAAGCTACACCAGGACGCAGTTTCGCTTCAAGCAGCCTCAAGCGCAAAATGAGCAGTGGCAACTGTTTGGGACCAAGGGTTGACATCCGTGAATCTGAAAACCAGGGACTGAATCTAATTCAAGTTTGTGGCATTCTTAGCAGAAAGAGAGTCAAGATTGCATCGAGGCATGCTTACCAAACCTTATTTTGGAAAGGGGAGGATAGCGACATTAAAATCCGTGCTCTAGGGAAAATATGGCTTTTACACAAAGTATTTTTATGTCAATCAGGCTACTTTGCTAATATCCTCAAAGGTACTTGGAAAGAATCGAACAACGACGTTATAGAACTGAGAATTAAGGACAAGAGTATAGATAGAAGATCTTTACGCTTTGTGTTCGGTTCCTTGTACCTGGACAAAGACTTGCCATTAACACCTCTTCAAGTTCCTCATGTGTTGGCAGCAGCCTGCCTGCTCCAGGTAGAGCGCGTGATTCAGCAATGTAATGAGACCATGAAGAAAACCATCGGTATGAAAACTGTGTGTTCGTATCACGCAGCGGCAGAAACACACGAATTGAAAGATGTAAAAACAAGGTGCTTTGAATGGCTTCTTCACAATTTCATGACACATGCAAGAGTTCAGCTTTACAAGGAGCTGGATGTAAAGCTTGTGTACTTACTTGTATCGTCTTCCGATTTACTAGTGATGGGAAAGGAGATCGATGTGTACAGCAGAGTTAAGGAATGGATGTTCCTTTGTCTTCATCCAAGCTGGAAAGGTTCGGAAGAACAGCTTGTAGACTGTACCAACAGCTGGCTTTCCCAGAACACGGAACGTTTGGGTAGCATGTCTTTTCTTGAAAGCGAGGAAGGCCTGATGTTCCAGCCGGTGTTTAAACAGCTGAGGCTTCAGCACATCATCTATGACCTGCCCCCCACACACGTTCTCGAGCGAGATCGGCTAATCCCTTCAGCATGGCTGTCATCTGTGTATAAACAACAGTGGCTGGCTTTGTTTCACGCACAACAAGACAAGGAAATTGGACCACAAACCATCAATGAAGAAGAACTGGAAAGGTGCAGTATGAGATGCGGTAAAAGGATCAAGAAAGACAGTAAGTACTCTTGGAAGTGGTCAGCCTGCAAAATTAGCTTTCCTTTACTCGTCACCTTTACTAGTTACTGCATAATTTTCAAGCAAAGGCA
Source organism: Acomys minous (assembly GCF_964271855.1). Lineage (NCBI taxonomy): Eukaryota > Metazoa > Chordata > Mammalia > Rodentia > Muridae > Acomys > Acomys minous. Next base: position 106,085,630 of record NC_140488.1, on the reverse strand, counting down.
TCCGTGGTGTGATGGTGCTCGCTGTCTCTAAGTATGCCACCAAACTAAACTGTTCACTCCTCAAACCTCTTCCAGCTTCTCCATTCTTCCTCCTGCTATCCTCTTTCCCCCTTTCCTTTTTCTGCTTTCATGTCATATATATGTCATATAAATGTTTTATATTTCTATATAACGTATATGTTTCATAAGTGAAAGAAAAGCTAATATTTTTTTGGTTCTATCCCAGTTTACTTAAAATGTTAATCACAGGCTGCACCCATTTTCCGACAAACAATATAATTTAATTCACTTAAAAATTTATTTAATTTTAATAAAGTATTTCCAATGACATTCTATAATCATATTCCTTCCCCTCTTCTGACTCCTCCCAGATCTCCTCAATTCTCTTCTCATTTAAAGTCATGTTATCCTGACATGGACTCGCTTGCCAGCTTTTCCCCTGGTGGGACTGCCTTGCCATGTCACAGGGAGAGAGGACACGCTCGCTCAGTCCTGAGACAACGTAATGGGCTGGGATGGGTGGGTAGCAAGGACCCCCTTTTCTGAGGAATAGGGGAGAGGGGATGTAGGAGAGGGAGGGAAGGTGGGACTGGAAGGCACAGATGGATGGGGCTACTATCAGGGTATAAAGCAAATAAATTTTAAATAAATAAATTCATGATCTCTCTCTCTTTCTCTTTTACCCTCTGTCTGTCTCTTTGTATCTCACATGCATAAAACCAAAACCAAAACACCTCATTTTCACTGGTACTTGCTCTATGTCAGGCTTGCTTTGAACTCAGATCTATTTGCCTCTCTCTCCTGGATTAAAGGTATGTTTGTATTCCATCCAGATCACACATATCTAGAAGATCTTTGGATATCATCTCTTGCCAGAACTGCCGTGACTTGACATTCCTCTTAGTTCTGTAGATATATGTTAGATCCATTTGATTGATGACGTCTGTTAGTTTCATTACTTTTTCCTTCTGTTAGTCTGTGTCTTTTCATTGGGGAATTAAGTCCATTGATGTTGATAGATATAAATCAGCAATGCTTGCTAACTCCTGTTATTTTGATGTTGGTGGTTGTACTGTGTTTATGTGTTTCTCTTCTTTTGGTTTTTCTGCAGTGGAGTTATTATTGTGTTTTCTTGGGTGTAGTTTACCTCCTCTGTTTGGGGTTGTCCTTCTAGTACCTTCTGTAGGGCTGGGTTTTTGCATAGATATTGTTTAAATTTGGTTTTGTCATGGAATATCTTGTTTTCTCCATCTGTGGTGATGGAAAGTTTTTCTGGGTATAGTAGTCTGGGCTGACATCTATGGTCTCTTATGGTTTGCAAGTCATCTGTCCAGGCCCTTCTGGCACTTAGAGTCTCTGTTGAGAAGTCATGTGTGATTCTGATAGGTCTGCCCTTATATGTTACTTAACCTTTTCCCCTTGTATCTTTTAATATTCTTTGCTTGTTCTGTACACCTAGTGTTTTCATTATTATGTGGCAGGAGGATTTTCTTTTCCGGTCCAATCTATTTTGTGTTCTGTAGGCCTCTTGCATGTTTAGAGGCATCACTTTCTTTAGGTTGTTGAAATTTTCTTCTGTGATTTTGTTGAAAATATTTTCTGGGCCTTGGAGCTGGGAACCTTTTATTCCTATTATTCTTAAGTTTCTTCTTTTTCTCATATCCTTAATTTCTTGGATGCTCTGTGTCAGGAGATTTTTAGATTTAACATTTTCTTTGACAGATGTATCAGTTTCTTTGATTGTATCTTCTACACCTGAGATTCTTTGCTCAATCTCTTGTATTTTGCTGAGGATGCTTACCTCTGCCGTTCCTGCTTTCTTCCTTAAGTTTTCCATCTCCAGGATTTCCTCAACTGTGTTTTCTTACATTTTCTTACAATTTCCTTCAGCTGTTTGTTTGTATTTTCCTGAATTTGTTTAAGTGATTTATTCATTTCCTCTTTAAGGGCCTCTGTCTGTTTGGTTGTATTGTCATCTGTTTAAGTAATTTATTCCTTTCCTCTTTAAAAGCCACTATCATCTTCATAAGCTTATATTTATGGTCATTTACTCGTGTTTCAGTTGCTTTAGAATATCCAGGTATGCCTGCAGTGTGATAACTGGGTTCTGGTGCTGCTATATTGCATTGATTTTTGTTGATTGTATTCTTACACTGGCCCTTACCAATCTGGTTGTCTTTACCATTGGTTGGTTGTTACTGGTTCCTGCTGGATTTCTTGAGGGTGTGGGAAGAGCCCTGGGCATGAGGCTGGATGTTCCTGGCACAGCTCTCCTTGGAATGGTGGGTAGCCTTGTGGATTTCTCAGGTGCCTGTGTCCCCATTAGCCCTACAGGCAATGGATTGGAGTATGTGTGTGTTGCGAGGTGTCTAGCATGTATGTTCTTAAGGACTAGCTAGTTCCCTCAGGAACCCAGGAGCCCTCTGATTGCTGAGGTAACTCCTGGAGTCAGCAGTCCCTCCACTCCCTCTGTCAGTGCTCTATGAGCTCAAGCTGCCGAGACAACATGTGCGCTGGGTACCACCATTTTGCAGCAAGATCCTCTATGCTCTTGAGGTCTGCCAGGGAGATAGGTAGAGCTGTGGATGAGAGGCTCAGATGGTTTCCCTGGATCCTGGGAGTCAGATGGCCAGAGTCTGGAACCCTGTGCCCCAGGAACCTGGGAGCTTTCCTCCAGAAGGTAGAAATATCCAGGTGAGCAGAGAGTGGAACCAAGTACCTGGGAGCTTTCCCTGGAACAGCAGAAATAGCCAGGTAACCAGAGGCTGGTACTGCTCATTCCAGTACCATTGGGCACAGGCGCTGCTGTTTTGGAGTCTGCAACATGGCCTCTTGCTCACTCCACAGTCACTTCAGTTCTGCCACTCAGAAACCATGCACGCTGGACACCACCATCTTGGATCACTTCCAGACTATCCTTTTGTGCTTTTTTGTTTTTTGTTGTTGTTGCTCTTTTCGATATAGGGTTTCTCTGTGTTGCCTTGGCTGTCCTGAACTCACTCTGTAGAACAGGCTGGCCTCAAACTCACAGAGATCCTCCTGCTTCTACCCCTGTTCCCCGCCCCCGGCCCCCAAGTGCTGGGATTACAGGCATACACAATTGCACCTGGCTTGTACTACTCTCTATACAAAGACTACCTATATATTGTATTGATTGTAGCAATAAATGTGTGCTTTGAGATGATGCTGTCTTTTTTGGTTATTTTCATTGAAGTATAATTCCAAATCCATACATTCTACACACAGTGCCTCTGACTGCATGTAAACCACAGTACCCCATACTCAATAAAGAACAGCTCTTCTGAAGGAACCAGCCCCACCTCCTTAAGGACCCTCATTAAGGCCAACGTCTGGGGGAATGTAGAAGCTGTCCTTTTAAGGACAGCTTAAGTTCTCTCTTAAGGACGCCCATTAAGGCCAAAGTCTGTAAATCTCCTCTGCTTGGAGAGTCCAGCTTGTCCCAAGGACAGCTAGCAGCTGGTTTGTGTTTAAGGATAATAAAGAGTCCAGATTGACCCAAAGACAACCAGCTTGTGTTGCAGCTTGTGTTTAAAAATTTCCATTACCCCAGAAATGTACTTACCCCTCTCCAACTAGAAAAGTCCCAATGCTAGTCTATTAACCAATCAAGTTTCTCTGATAAGTTCATATAAAGGGTTTGAAAAGCCCATGCCTCTGCTTCTCAGGGTCTCCAACTCAAACGAGCTTGGCAGACCACATCGTGTTGGTTCAATAAATTCCTATGCTTTTGCATTGACAATTGACTCTGGGAAAAGACTAGAGATCTTTCTGGAGGTCTCAGTCTTATACTTTCAACCCTCAAATTACTCTGTAGGAAAAGCACCCCTTTAGTGGCAGACACTGGCTCATCACCAGTTGCTTGCCAAGTATCCCTGCCCTTCTCTTGGTCTCTGGATCCTTGTCCTTCACTGACCTAGGAATCTCCTTAGGAAGTGTCAGAATAAAAAAAAAACCAAAGGATTCGGTGCTTTTTCCAACCTTGCTCCTGATGCACATCCTGCTCCAAATTTCCCTTTCTGTCTTGTGCCTAAGATTTAAACACTTCCTAAAACAATCTTCCAGCCAGTCTCCGAAGCCACAAATGTTAGCACACTGTATGCCTTCCCTTTTGTCTTCTGTGTGGTTCTTAATCTTTGGTACATGCTTCAACCCAAAGGCATCTCTGCTCTCTTTTTCTTACAGTTTCCTCAGCAATCGAAACATTCCATCCTACAGAGAAGCTCCTTAAACCAGAAGGTAAACAATCCAAAACAGATTTAGCAAGTTCCTGAAACTGATCAGATTGACTAGGCCCCTTGTTGCCAAGATTGAACTATAAGACAGCTTGAATCACTCTCAGACAAGCCTGCCAGCAAAGAAGTCTCTGAGACCAGACCAGCACCTGGAAGATGCTTAGACCAACTGAGTCACTTGGAAAAGACACTTCCTAAGCCTCTGAGCTACATACAGGCTTTGTAGTGTGCTCCAGTTTCTCCCATTTTGTGAGCAGTCAGTCACCCATGCTCCAGTGGGCTTTCTGGTTGCAGCTGTGTCTCTGAGTTGTTTTTGTTCATTTTAGTAGCCCCTCACCCATATTCCTGTAAGTAACCTCAATAAATCTCATTGGTTCACCAAGTACTTTTGTCTGTTGTGGGCTTCCTATTTGGTGTGAGTAGAGGTGTGTGTTGTGTCTCCCAGCAAGTCTTGTCACACAACAGCTCTCCCTTCACACATACCTACCTCAGCTTCAGCTCACCATACTTTACATATTCATGTTTTGCTTTTCATTCTGTTTTATGCATTTTTTTGCAGTGGCCTTAACCAGTGTCCTCACTTCCAGAAACCTCCACTTCCTCCTGCAAGCCCCACTGGAAAAGCTTATCCAGAATGTAGAGTGTGCCTTTCCTCTGCTGCACCATCACCACTGACTTCTCAACCCCTGACCAAAGGAGGAACAGCAAGCGTTTCCCTGTAGTCTGTTAGGAGGAGGCTATGATCCAGTCCCAGCACTGGGTTCCTAATGTGCCAAAGGCATAGCTAGTGCCCCAGAGCCTGAGATCTCCCTGGGGTCCACCACTCATATGTATACAGCAGTGCTTTCAATCTACTGCACATCTCACTGGTCTGTGCACCTCAGTCACTGACAGCCTGTTAGTGAGAACGCAATGTCCAGACCCTAAAGGCAAATCTTGACTGTCAGAGTTCCTGTGTGAAGCATGATGTCCCCACTGACATCTACAGAATGCACTGCTCATACATGAGTCACTGTTCTCCTAATAGAAAATAATCTCCTGGTAGCCATGGTGACAGCTCTGCAGTTGCCAGCGTTCTGGCTACTGAACAATAAGATGCATGATTTCCTGAACACTCTCTAGTCTGTCAGGGATCAGCAGGAAGCTCACCTCAACAAGAATGGCAGAGCCAGTGAAGCTGGAATGAGCTTGGGATGTATGTGGTCAGTACCACTGTATCTGAAAGGACATCCGCCTCCCAGCACTTGCTTTTCACTCACAGCAGTGGCTAGTCACATGGTGTTCCCTCTAGCTGTCCTCCTCAAGCAGCTTCTTGGCTTCCAGTGCTCCTTGGTATTGCTTACCTTCCTCAGGTGTCTGTCTCTCATTGGTCACCATCCCTCCCACCACAATTTCCCAGCCTCAAAGGAGAGGCATTGAGGGTGAACAAAAAATCAATACCAGGCTCCTGATAGAAGCGAGCTCCTTCAAGCACTGCTATATCAGAGGTACAAAGTGATAGTTTCCCCAGATTTCAGATGTCAGTTGCTGAGACAGTTCTTCCCTATGTGAAGGAGTTGTATTACAGACTATTTGTGATCTCTCAAAATCCAGTGTTGATGCCCAACTCACTGATGAGATGGTATTAGAAAGTAGAGCCAAGGGGTGTGGTGTCCCTTTCCCTAATACCTGGACTTCTTAGTCAGAGATTAAGTGGGTCTTTGTAAATTCAAGGCAGCCAGTCTTGAGCTCCCAGCAAGCAAGGCTCTATACTATAGGCTCCATAAGCTTGCCTGCCGGAGTGGTCAGAGCAGGGCAGGTAAGACCATGTGAGACCCAAGTCAGAATACAATTTAGGGGGTTTGAGTGAGGTTGTAGAGGTCATACCAAAGGGATCCTACTAGCCACATTCTTTTTATTTTTTGAGACAGGGTCTCTTTGCGTTAGCCTTGGCTGTCCTGGACTTGCTTTGTAGACTAGGCTGGCCTCGAACTCACAGTGATCCCCTGCCTCTGCCTCCTCCAGAGTGTTGGGATTAAAGGCATGCCTGGCTTGAAAAGATGTATTAAATCTGAGTAGCGCGTTGGTTGGTGGAGGCAGTGCAGAAGAAACTTGTGGTTAGTTGCAGGAAGGGCAGTCCTATTTAACGTCTAGAGCTTTAGCAATTTCCCAAGCAGGGTTGGCACACTAGGCCAGGGCAAAAGATGTGAGACCTGGGCTAGATCTGATAGATTATAGGAAAGGCATGGATGTAGAGGACAAGAACACTCACCCTGCTAAAATGTGGAGGAGGAAATGGGAAGTTAGAGTCTTGAATAGGGTCATGGAAGCAGGGAAGAAGTGGCATGTGGATTGTTACACGTGAGGAGCAGTTAGCAGAAGCCTAAAGCTTGGCTGTTGTTCAGGCAGGATGCTCAGGCTCAGCAGGGCTGTAGGATGTAAGTCCCATACTAGACTCTGGAGGAGGGCCTGAGAATTGTATGTACAAAGTGGCATGGTAGAAGGGTGCATAAGGGACCTGTGGCTGGTTGCAGGTAGCCTGGGACCTGGAAGAAGCCTAGTGTTTTCATGCAGCCCAGATAAAGGTAGTCAGACTAAGTTGAGGCATGGGATATGGGACCCAGACAAGGAATTTGAGGAGGAGGTATGGAACCTAGGTAATGAGTTAGGTGGTGGAATCCATACAGAAGGAATCAGGGTAGACCCTAAAGTACTAAATAAGAACTCTGGGTATCGAGTGAGGTCCTTGAAGAGACACAGAAGGGGTCTGTGGGTGCTTGCTGGTAGGGTGGGTCCTGGAAGAAGCCTAGAGCCTGGCTGTTTCACAGGCAGGGCGGTCACAGTTAGGCCAGGGCAAAATATATGGAACAATGGGCTAGATCTAGCAGGTTTAAGAAAAGCTATGGATGGGGAGGTGAGAGGTATTAACTCAGCTAAACCCTGGAGGAGGATATAGGAACTCGGACCTAACTGGGGTGGTGTAGACTGCATAGAAGGGACTTGTGGGAGGTTGTAGCTAAGAAGGTCCAAGCAGAAGATAAGCATTTGGCAGTCTCAAAGCAGGGGTTGGTCAGACAAGGTTAGATCTTAGGATGTGAACCAGACTAGACTCTGGAGGAAGAAAGAGGGAGTCTGGATACTGGTGTGGGCCCCATAGAAGGAATCAGGCAAAAAGCTGGAAGAGGATATGGGGAGCCCAAGTATACAGTAGCATACCACAGGGGGCACAGAAGACACTTGTGAGTCCTTTGGGGTAGGTTAGGTTCTGGCAGCAGCCTGGACATGGTTATTTCACAGATGGGGTGGTCATATTAGTCCAGGACAAATCATTAGACACCTGGGTTAGATCTGACAGCTTGTGGAAAAGGGCTGAATTGGGAGCTAAGGGGTACTTACCAGGATAGACTCTGGAAGAGGTCCAGGAAAGTCTAGGTACCAAGATGTGTGGTGGAGTCGTCACAGAAGGGACCTGTTGGTGGTGCCAGGTAGGGCAGATCCAGCATGAAGCCTTGAACTTGGCTGTGGCACAGGTTGTGGTGGTCACATTAGGCTGCATAAAGGCATATGGTATACAAGTTAGACCTTGAAGGAGCTCATATGGAGTCTGGGTACTGACTGGGGTTGTGCAGCCACACATAAGCGATCAGGCTAGACCGAAGATATGGGCTGAGGACCTAGTGAGATGGTGGAGGCAGTCCAAAATAGATCTGGGAGTGGCTGAATAAGGGCAAGTCCTGTGTGAAGTCTAGAGTGTGTCTGCAGCAGTGTCAAAATGTTGGGACACTTCTGAAGTCTAGAGGTTGGCTCCTGAATAGGTGGGGTTCAATAGATAACCTCAAGGTGCCGATTTGGGATCCAGACTAGATCTGGCATGTTGCAGAAAAGGCGTAGATAGGCTGTTTACCAGGCTAGACCCTGAAGGTGGGCATGGGTCAGGAGGCTGTGTACCTAGTGGGATGGTGGAGGTATCCCAAAAGGAAATTACAGGTGTTGCAGGTAGGGAGGGTTCTGGATGAAGTTTCCAGGTTGGCTATGGTGCATTAAGAGGCAGTCAAACTAGGCTAGAAGAAGGAGTGTGGGACCCAGAGTAGGCTCTAGAGGAGGGCGTGCAATCTCCACACCAAATGGGATATTAGAGTCCGCACATAAGGGACCTGAGGTTGGTTGTATGTCGTATGGTTCCTGGTAGAAGCCTCCATTTTGGTGCTGCAGTCAAGAGTGGTCATACTAGGTTGGAGCAAAGAATGTGGAACCCTTCAGAAACCTGGAGGTGGCTGCTGGGAAGGTGGTGGCTGTTCTGACTAGGCCAAAGCACTGGTTCTGAGACCCTTGCTACATCAGGCGGGTTTTAGAAAAGACATGGATGGAAGCCAGGCGTGGTGGCGCACACCTTTAATCCCAGCACTGGGGAGGCAGAGGCAGGCAGATTACTGTGAGTTTGAAGCCAGCCTGGTCTACAAAGCGAGTCCATGACAGCCAAGACTACACAGAGAAACCTTATCTTGAAAAGAAGAGAAGAGGAGGAAGAGGAGGAGGAGGAGGAGGAGGAGGCATGGATGAGCAGGTCAGGTGTACTCAGGAGGAGGAGGATATGGGACGTCTGGATACTGAGTGTCCTGGTAGAGTAAGAAGCATACATGGTGTTTGTGGATGGTTGCAAGTAGGGTGAGTCAAGGTAGAAGCCTAGAGCTTGGCTGCAGCAAGTTGGTGTTGGTCAAACAAGGCAGAGACAAAGGATATGGGATCCTGAGATCCCGCAGAATCCTAGAGGTCGGCTGCTGAGCAGGTAGTGCTAGCCAGACTAGGACATGCCACTGGTTTTGGGAACCATGCTAGATATGGCAGCTTGCAGAAAAGTCATGGGTGGAGAGGTCAGGGACAGGAACCAGGCTAGTCCCCCAGAGGAGGAAACAGGAAGTCTGAGTATCCAGTCAGGTGGTGGAAGGGGTACAGAAAGGAACTGTGGCTGGTTGCAGGTAGGACAAGAGTCCCAGTAGAAGTCTAGCAGTACAGGTGGGGGTAGTCAGACAAGCCTGAGGCATGGGATGTAATACCTATGCTCAACCCTGGAGGATGACAGGGGAGTCTAGGTACCTAGGTTGGTGATGGAGGCAGCCTGAGTTATTTTGTGGGTGAATACAGGTAAAGTGGTCCTGGAAGAAGCCTTGCATTTCACTCTGGCACAGGCAAGTGTGGTCCAACTAGAATGGATAAAGGGATGTGGGACCCAAGTGAGACCTTAGAGGGAGATAGGGGGGGAGTCTGTGTACAAAGTGGGGTACCAAGAGGATGTGGTAAGTCTAGGTTCTGGGTGGCATGGAAGAGACAGTGCAGAAGGGTGGTTGCAGGAAGGGAGTTGGTCCTGTCTACACCCTAGAGTTTGGTTGTCATATAGGCAGGGGTTGCCAAACTAAACAGGTTCAAGGGATGTAAAATCCTGTTAAAGCCTAGATGCCAGCTCCTTCACAGGCAGGGATAGCCATAATAGGCTTAGAAACTGGTTGTGGGGTTAAAAATAGATCTGGCAGGTTGGTGAAACGGCATGGATGGGGTACCCTTGACAAGGATGAGGTAAATCTTGGTACTAATGGCTAGTGAAGGAGATGCTGAAGGTACCTGTGGTTGGTTGTAGGTAGGGAAGGTCCTTGCTTAAGCCCCAAGGTTGCCTGTGATATAAGTAGGTATTTTCAGGCTAGGCTAGGGCTAAGGATGTGAGACCAATCCAAGACAGAGATACCAAAAGGCATGTTGGTGTTGGCAAAGAAAGCACCTATGGGTGGCTGCAGGTATGTTAAGTTCTGTTGGAAACATAGAGTTTGGCTACAGAGCAGGCATGAGAAGGCAAACTAGGCCTGGATAACAGGGCATGGGGATCATGAAGACAATGGAGGAGGATGTGTTTAGTCTGAATATGGAGTGGGTAGTTCAGAGCCACACAGAAATAAAGAGACTAGACCCTGGAAGAGGATGTCAAAATGACAGGCTGGAGGCAGGGCAGAATGTGCCTATGGGTGGTTGCAGCATCTAGCCTGGGTCCTCTAAACTCTGCCACTGCAGTACAGGCCACATTGGTCAGGGTACACAGGGTCAAGCATGTGGACCTTACAGAAGCCTAGACATCAGCTGCTGCCCAGACAGGAAAGTCCAGACTAGCCCAAGGCTCTTGTTGATGGAGCAATGCTAGATGTACTGGGTAGGGACAAAGGCTTAGATGTTGGGGTCAGGGATACTCACTAGGATAGACCCTGGAAGAGGACATGGGAAGTTGGAATACCAACTGGGGTGGTAGGGGCAATGCAAAGGGGACCTGAAGGAAGTTGAAAGTAGAGCCGTCCTGGCTGAAGCCCAGAATCTGTCTGAGGCACAGGCCATGTTGGACAGAATAGGCCAGAACAAAGTTTAAGGGAACCTGTGGAATTTTAGATGTTTGATGCTTCACTGACTGTGTGACCAGACTAGGTTAAGCCATTGGTTGTAGGACCAGGCTAGACCTGGCAGGTTAAATAAATGGCTTGAATGAGGAAGTCAATGAAACTCACCAGGCTTTATCAGGAAGAAGACTTGGAAATTCTGAGTACCTAGCAGTGTGGTTAAGGCAGACTAGAGGGGTGATTACAGTAAGGGCTGGTCCTGGTGGCTTCAGCTCTAGCAAGGGTGATGAGACTAGACAGTAGCAAAGTTTATGGGACCCAGGCTACATGGAGGAGGTCTTGGAGAGACTGAATACATAGCAAGGTAGTACAGGCAGCACAAAAGTGACCTGTAGATGGTTGTAAGTAGTGGGCTCCAGACAGAAGCCTGGAGCTTGGATGAAACACAGGCTTTGCTCAGAATCTGGCATGGTAGGATTTGTGGGACCCAGGCTAGTCACAGGAAGAGGATTTGGGGAGTTTGGGTACTGAGTGTGTTAAAGGAGACCACACAGATGGCTAGATCTGGTAGTTTTGAGAATGATATAGAAGAAGTAGTCAAGAGAACTCACCAGGCTTGACCCTGAAGGAGGACATGATAGATCTGGGGTATTACTGGTGTGGTGTAACCTGCTAAAAAGAGACCCATGGATGGTTACACATAGGACAGTTCCTCTGGTTGAAGCCTAGAGCTTGGCTGTGTGGCAGTTGGATCCGGACAGACTAGGTTGAGGCATGGCATGTGGAACCCATGATAGACCATGGAGAATGACATAGGCAGTCTGTGTAGCTAGTAAGGTAGAGCAGAAGGGACCTGTGGGTGGTTTTAGGGTATCTAAGCCAAAGCCTAGAGCTTAACTGCAGCATAGGTGATGGTGCCCTGCACAGGATATGGGACCTAGGTTAGATCATAGAGGACATGATGAGTTTGGTTACTGTCTGGTTTGATGGGGGCACATCGAAGGGATAAAGCCAGTCCCAGAAGGAAGCTATGGAATGTCCTTTTACATAGTGGCTTGTTGGAGGTGCCACTGAAGGGGCCTATAGGTGGTTACTTCTTGGCTATCCAGGCAGAAACCTAGAGCTGTACTATAAGGCAGGAGGTGGTGGTCAGCCTAGGCTGTAACACAGAATATGCCAACTAAGATAGACCTTGGAGCAGTACTTATTTTGATTACTGCCCAGATTGATGGCTCCCCATATATAGGATAAAACTAGACCCTGCAGGAGGATGTGGGAAGTCTGGGTACTGTGTGGCATGTTGGAGGTGATACAAATGTAGATTGTGGGTGATTTCATGTCTAACAAGGCCTGGTGGAAGCATGGAGTTTGGCTACAGTGCAGGGGAAGCAGAGCAGGCTAGGCCTGGGCAAATACCGTAGGGTTCATGCTAGACTCTGGAAGAAGAAATAGAAAGTTTGGGTAATGAGTGGCATGCTAAAAGGTACCTATGGATGATTGCCAGTAGGGCATATCCTGGCAGAAGCCTAGAGCTTGGTAGTGTTGGTCCAAATACCCAGGGCAAATTATGCACACCCTGCTGAAGCCTAGAGATCAGCTGCTGTGCAGGGACATTTTGACAGACTAGTCCGTGGCCCTGGTTGTAGGGTCAAGGCTAGATCTGGTAATAGGGAAGAGGCTCGGATGTTGAGGTTAGGGCTATTGGCCACATTAGAACCTGGAAGAGGACATGGAAAGCCTGGGTACCAACTGGGGTGGTGAAGGCAAATGAAAAAACAGATCCGAAGGAGGTTTAAGGCAGGGCCATCCTGGCTGAAGCCTAGAGTTTATCTGGGGCACAACTGGTTGTGGTGAGACTAGGCTGTGCAAAAGTTGTATGTCCCTGTGGAAGCCTAGATGTTGTCTACTGCACAGGCTAGGTGGCCAGACTAGACCAGGCCACTGGTTGTGGGATGAGGGCTAGACCAGGCAGGTTAAATGAAGGCTTCAATGGGAAAGTCAAGGGAACCAACTAGGCTTGACCACAGACGAGGACTTAGAAAGTCTGCCGAACAAGTCAGTTGATTGCGGTCACACACAAGGAATCTGGGTAGACCTGGAAAAAAAATGTAGGATGAATGGTGTATTAGTCAGGGTTCTCCAGAGAACAGAACTGATAGAATGAATGTGTGTGGGGTTTATTTGCATGGCTTATGGGCTGTTGTCCAGCTGGTTCAACAAAGGTTCTCTACAACAGAAGGCCCAAGAATCCCCAGGAGTTGTTCTCTCAACAAGGCTGAATGTCTCAGCTGGTCTTCAGTGTACATCTGAATCCCAAAGAAGTAGGTGATAATACCAGTGAATCAAGAACAGGGACAAGCAGGCAAAGAGCAAAAGCTTCTTTCTTCCTTGTCCTTTATGTAGGCAGCCACAAGCAGCTGTGGCCCTGATTAAAGGTGTGTCTATCCATCTCAAGTGATCCGGATTTAAAGTAGGTCTCCCTACCTCAAATGATCTAATTAACTAAAAAAATCTCTCACACATGTGTCCAGTGACTTGGCTTTTCAGTTAATTACAGATGTAGTAAGTTGACAACCAAGAATAGCCATCACAAAAGGGTTATGAGCAGCACAGAGAAGGGGAACAGCATGTACCCCTTCTGTGCTTGGTTGCACTTATGACCGGCTTGGTGGAAGCCTAAATCTTGGCTGCTTTGCAGTTGGAGGTGGTCATAGTAGGACAAGGTAAAGGATGTGGGACAATGGCTACAGCTTGTGACTTGCAGAAAGGTCTAGACGGTAATGTCAAGAGAATTTACTGTCCTCACCCCTGAAGGAGGATATGGGAAGTCTTGATAACCTACTGGGGTTGGGGAGAAGGGGATCTGTGGATTGTAGGGAAGGCAAGTCCTGATGAACGCTTGGCTGTGGTGCAGTCAGGGTTGGGACATGGGATGTGGCACTCATATTAAGCGCTAGAAGATTACATGGGGAGTCTGTGTTCCTAGTCAGGTAGTGGATGCAGCTCAGAAGGGGCTTGTGGATGATTGCAGATAGGGTGTACAGGTGGTAGCCTCCAGCTAGGCTGCAGCACAGGCAAGAATATTTTGACTACTCCTGGGCGCTGGATCTTAAGCTGGGTTAGACTCGAAATGAATTCCTGTGGACTCTGAGTACCAAGCACTGGTGAAGTCACACAGAAGGGATCCGAGGATACCTTTAAGTCTCTAGGTGATAAGAGGCATGGTAGAGGAAGCACAGATGGAGAGTGGGGGTGATTACAGGTTGGGTGAGTCCTAATGGAAGCCTAGAGCTTTGCTGCAACACAAGTGGGGTAGATCAGACTAGATTGGGGCACAGGACAGGATGTTCTATACGATGGAGTGAGATTCGGGGAATCTGGGTAACAAGTCAGTTGGTGGGGGCCACACAACAGGGATCGGTTGATAGAGGGCACACAATATGGATCAGGCTAGACCTCCCAGGAGGAGGTGGGAAATCTGGTTACCCAGTGACATGGTGGTGGAAACATCTCCGAAAGGGCTGTTGGGTTATTGCAGCTATGGAAAGTGCTGGTTAAAGCATAAATCTTGGCCGTAGTAAAGGCGGAGTTAGTCAGACTAGTCCAGGGAAGAAGATGTGGAATCCCTAGGGAGCCTAGATAGAGATCAGCTACTGTGCAGGAAGGGCTGGCCAGAGTATTGCCATAACACTGATTGTGGGACCCACGCTAAATACACAGGTCTCAAAAAAGGCTTTGAAGCGGAAACCAGGGGTACTCAGTAGACTAGACCCTGGAGGAGGCCATGGGAGGTCTGGGTGCCTAAAGAGGTGGTGAGGTCTGGAAAGGAGTTAGGACTGGTTCTACCTGAAGCACAGAGCTTGCTTGCAACAGCAGGCGGGAGTGGTCAGACTAGACCAGGCATGGACTATGGGTACCTTGATAGGCCTTAGAGGAGAAGACGGAAGTTGGAGTACTAAGTAGATTTATTGTCATGCAAAGGAGATTATGCTAGATTCTAAAGGATGATGTGAGAAGTTTAGATACTAAGGAGCATGGCGTAGACAGTCCAGAAGGTGACTGTGGGTGGATGCAGGTAAGGTGGATCCTCACCAAAGCCTAGAGCAGGGCAGCAGTACATTCTCTGGAGGTCATACTAGGCTGATGGAGAGGATTTGCTACCCTGCTAATGCCTAGTGGTGGCTGATGTGTAGGCAGGATGTGGGGGCGAGGCTGCACATGAGTCCAGGAAACTAGTTTAAAGATCCATACTAAATCTACCAGATCCATACTAGATGTTCCAGGTTAGAGAAAATTTATGAATGGGGAAGTCAAAGGAATTCATTGACCATGCGAAGGGACTCTGGGCCAGCTTGAACATGGCGAGCATGGCTCTAGTAGGCCTTGCCCTTCTCCCCCATTCCCTCGGCCTTGCTAAAAACCATTAGATTACATCTTTAAAGCTAGCCACCAAGGCCTATTCTTTAATTTGGCCACTTCCTCCTCCCAAGGCTGACTACCAAGGTTCAGCTATCAAAGTATTGAAGTCCAGCAATCAAAAGCTCCCTTTGGCTCACATAATTAGCATGCCTATTTAAAATTAAATGCCTCATCTTAACATAGGGTTTCTGCTTGTACCTTTATAAACAAGTTCCATTTTCCTTTAGGCCAGGTGTGGCTCCTCTCTATCCAGAGGCAGTCCTTGGCTCCCCACCAGGACAAATATCCCCTACCCTCTTTCCTTTGTTCCCTTACCTTTCTTCTTTGTCCTCTCTGTGTTTGTCTCTTATTCCCTGTCCTCTGTTTCTCTGTGGCAAATAAGTCTCCTTTGTGCTGAGAACTTGGTCTTGAGGGTCCTGAGACAATACTTCTCCTTTCACCAGGGAGGACATGGGAAGTCTGGATACTGCTGGGGTGTAGGCAACACAGAGGGGATCTGTGGATTGTTGCAAGCACAGAGAGTCCTGTCAGAAGATTAGAGCTTGGATGTGGCACAGACAGAGATGGTTTGATTAGGATGGTGCAAAGCATGTGGGATCCCACATCCTTAATTTTGGCTGCTGGGAAAGTAGAGGTGGCCAAACTAAGAAAGTCAGTACACTAGTTGTATTACCAGTGCTAGATCTGGAGGGTTGCCTAAATTGGATGGATAAGGAGGTAAAGGGAACTAACTACCATATTTTTCGGACTACAAGATGCACCTGACCATAAGACGCACCCAGTTTTTAGAGCAGTAAAACAAGAAAAACAATAATAACAGCAGTTGGACCATAAGGCACACCCTAATTCACCCACACTTGTTTTTGGGGGAGAGTGCATCTTATGGGATGAGAAATATGGTAGTTTTGACCCTGGAGAAGGATGTGTGATGTCTGGGTACCTGGTCTGTGGTGGGAGGTACCCAGGTAGGAGGTCTGTGCAGAAGTGACTTGTGGTTGGTTGAAAGCAGGTTATGGTCTTCCCATAACCCCAAAATGTGGTTTCAGGACAGGTGGCTTGGTCAGACTGGTTTGGGCACTAGATATGGGACTAATGCTAGATCTCAGAAGTAACACAGGGAGTTTGGGTACTATGTTCATTGGTGCAGGCCACACAGAAGGTACTAGGCTAGACTCTGGAGGATTATTTGAAATAGTGTATACAGGGTTGAGTTGTAGGAGTAGCACAGAGGGACCTACTTGTGGTTACAGGTTGGAAGCATCCTGTCTGAAGTCAAGAGTTTGACTGTCAATCAGGCACAGTGGTCAGACTAAGCCAAGATAAAGGAAATGGATCCCTGGAAAGAAATTGGCTCTTCGGAAGGCAGGGTTGGCCAGACTTGGCCATGGTACCAGTTTTCAGACCTATAACTATGGCTGATTGGTGGTGGAAAAGACTTAGATGGAGAGGTCAGGGGTGCTTACCTGGCTAGAAACTAGAGGATGACATGGAGAGTCTGGGTAGCAAGTGGAGTTGTAGAGGCTGCCTAGAAGGGACCTGTGTTTGGTTACAAGTAGGACAGGTCCTAGCTAAAGCCCAGAGTTTGTCTGTAGCAAAGCCATGGTGGTCAGAAAAGGCCAGTGCAAAGGATATGGAACCCTAAATAAGTATAGGTGTTAGCTACTGTGCAGGTGAGCCTAACCAGACCAGGCTGTGAGACCCAGGTTGTGAGACCCAGGCCATATCTGGCTGGTTGTGAGAAAGGCTTAGATGGGAAGCCAAGAGTACTCACAAGGTTCCCTGACGAACCCTGAAGAATATGAGGAACCTGTGTACTGAGTGGGTTGATGGGGCATAGGTGTCGTACAGAAAGGACCAGGCTAGACCCTGAAGAAGGTTGTAAGACATTTGAATACCTAATGGCAAAGTGGAGGTTGCCCAGAAGGTGCCTATGTATGGTTACAGGTAGGGATGTGCTTATCAAAGCCTAGAGCTTGGCTGCAGAACAATCTGGGATGCTCATACTAGGGCAGGGGCAAAAGATGTGGGATGGGGATCTGGTATGTGGCAGAAAAGGTATGGATGTGGCAGTCAAGGTACACCAGGCTTCACCCTAGAGGAGTACATAGGAAGTCTGGGTGCCTAGTGTGGGGGCAGAGGCTTCATAGAAGGGACCTGTAGGTAATTCCTGGTAGTGCAGGTTCTGGCTAAAGCCTAAAGCTTGTCTCTAGCCCAGGATGAGGTGGTTAAACCAGGCTATTGCAAAGGATGTAGGACTCTGGGGACACCTAGTAGTTGTCTGTTGAAGAGGCATGGCTAGCCAGACTAGGCCATGGCACTGGTTGTGAGACCCAGGATAGATCTGGTGGGTTTTAGAAAAGACACGACGGAGAAGTCAAGGGACACTGAACCGGCTAGTCCCTGGAGGATGACATGGGAAGTGTGGGTACAGAGTGGGTAGTGGAGGCTGCTCAGAAAGGTCCCTATAAGAGGTTGCAGATAGGTTTGTCCTGGCTAAAGTCTAGATCTTGCCTGAAGAACAAGCCTTGGTGTTCAGACTAGGTCAGTGAAATGGATGCAATACTTTGCCTAGATGTTGGGTGCTGTGCAAGCTAGGATAGCAAAAGTAGGCCAGAGTGCTGCTTGTGGAGTTTGGATTAGACCTGGGAGCTTGTTAAAGAAAAAAGAAATGGATGGGGATGTTGGTGGAATTCACTTGGCTTGACTCTGGATAGTCCAGGTGCCTACTGAACTGATGAGGTCAACACAGAAAAGATCTGGAGGTAGTTTCAGGTAGGGCAGGACCTGTTGGAAGCCTAGAGGTTGGTTGTGAAGCACTAAGGGTTGGGCAGACTATTGCAGGGGCAGGTGATGTGGGGTATGTTCTAGGCACTGGACCAGATGACATGGGAAGTCTGGGGATGGAGTGAGGTGGTACAGGTGATCCAGAAGGGACCTATGGTTGGTTGTAGCTAGGGCCAGACTTGACTGAAGCCATTATGTTGATCCTGGGAAGTCTGGGATTCCTAGTTATGAGATCTGGAAGGTTGCAGTGAAAAAGGGAGATGTAGAGGTTAGGGGAACACACCAGGCTAGATCTTTAAGGGAGATATAGTAACTCTGGGTTCTTGTGGATCAGGGGCAGGGGGGTGGGGGAAGGCGGGGTGGGGCGGCAGGGTGGTCACACAAAGGTGATGAAGTTAGACCTTGGAAGAGGATGTGGTCATTTTGATGATCCAGTGGTGTGGCAAAAGCTGTCTAGACTGTTTCTGTGGGTGGCTGCAGGTTAGATTGAGTCCTGGTGGAAGTCTAAAGCTTTGCTTGGACACACTTGGTGTTGGTCAAATGGGCAAAGATAAAGAAGTGGGACCGCAGGGAAGCCTAAAAGTTGCTGCTGTGCAGGAATGGCTGGCAGTAGTGGGCCATGACAGTGGATTTAGAACCTGATCTAAATCTGGTGGGTTTTAGGAAAGGCTAGATAGGGAAGAGAGAGATACTGACAAGGGCAAGGGATGTCTGGTTACCAAGTGCAGTGGCAGAGATTGTGCAGAAGGAGTCAATGAGTGGCTGGAGGTAGGGAAGTCTTGGCTAAAGCCCAGAGATTTTCTGCAGCATAGGCCTTAGTAATCCCACTAGGCCAATGCAAACAGTGTGGGACCCTGCAGACATATAAATGTTGGCTTCTGAGCAGGTGATCCTGACCACACTAGGTTGAGACACTGGAAGTGAGACCCAGGCTAGAATATGGTTTGTTGCTGAAAACAGGCTTGGATTAGGAAAGTCACTCCTGGATGCACTTGTAAAGTATGGGTACATAACAGATTGGTGAGGGCTTTGCTGAAAGGATCTGTGGGTGGTTACAGTTAGGACCCTGAAGCATAGAGCTCATTTGCAGCTGAGGCAAGGTTGGTCAGACTAGGCCATGGCACAGGATATGGATCCCTTGCTAGACCCTGAAGGAAAACATTGGGACTCTGGGTACCAAGTGACGTGGTGGTAGCAACACACACAGAAGGTGCCTCTGTATGATTTCAGATAAGGAGTATTCTACTCAAGGCTTAGAGCTTTAGGGAAGTCACATTAGATCAGGTAAAGGATGTGGGACAAGGGCTAGACCTGGCAGGTTGCAAAAAGGAGTGGATGGGGTGGTCAAGTGAAGTCTGGCTACTTAGTGTGATTGATGGAGACTACACAGGAGGGACCTATAGGTGGTTTTAGGGAGGGTAGGTCCTGGCTGAAACCTAGAGATTTCCTGCAGGACAGGCTAGGCTCTTCAGACTAAGCTGTTGAAAAAATTTAGGACACTATAAAGCCTATATGTTGACTGCTGTGCAGACTGGGATAGCCAAAGTAGGCCAAGGCACTCATTGTGTGACCCAGGTTAGACCTGGGGGTTGAAGAAAAAGAATGGGTGGGGAGGTCTAGGGAGCTCACTGCACTCAACCCTAAGGAGGATATGGAAAGTCTGAGTATCTCCTGGGATATGGTAGCAGTGCAGAAGAGACCCTTGGACGGCTGCAGCATGGCAGGTCCTGGTGGAAGGGAAGTCTAGAGTCTAGCTGTGGTACATTCAGGGGTGATCACACTATGCAGAAGCATGTGATGTGGGATCCATGCTAGATCTTGGTGCATTATGTGAGGGTCTTAGTACCCAGTGGGCTGGTGCAGGTGGTGTAGAAGGGTCCTGTGGAAAATCTAAATTGGAAAAATCTGAAAGAAATGGACAATTTACTCAAAAGATATCACTTAGGAAAGTTAAATCAAGATCAGAAAAACAACTTAAACAGACCTGTAACCACTAAGGAAATTAATAGAAGCAGTCAATTAAACTCTCCTAACAAAAAAAATAAAAATAAATAAATAAATAAAGCCCAGGACCAGATGGTTTTAGTGCAAAATTTTACCAGACTTTTGAAGAAGAGCTAATACCGATACTCTGAAAATTATTGCACAAAATAAAAACTGAAGGAACATGGCCAAACTAATTTTATGAGGTCACAGTTACCCTAATACCCAAGCCACACAAAGATTCTAAATAGACAATTACAGACCAATTTCCCTTATGAACATAGATGCAAAAATACCAACAAAATACTTGTAAACCAAATCCAAAAACACATTTAAAAAAAGATCATATACCAGAGATACAGGAATGGCTCACCATACAGAAATCTGTAAATAAAACAAATTTAAAAACTAAAAGAAAAAACTATCTGTTCATACCATTAGATGCTGAAAAATCCTTTGACAAAATCCAACACCCCTTCATGATAAAAATCATGGAAAGACCACAGATACAAGGGGAATGCCTAAAAATAATAAAGGCAATGTAGAGCAAGCTTATAGCCAATTTTAAATTAAATGGAGAAAAACTCAAAGCAATTCCACTAAAATCAGTGACTAGACAAGGCTATCCACTCTCTCCATACCTTCTCAATATAATTCTTGAAGTTTTAACTAGAGCAATAAGACAACTGAAGGAGATCAAGAGAATAGAAACTAGAAAGGAAGAAGTCAGGCTGGGAGTGGTGGCACACGCTTTTAATCCCAGCACTCGGGAGGCAGAGGCAGGCAGATCTCTGTGAGTTCGAGGCCAGCCTGGTCTACAAAGAGAGTCTAGGACAGCCAAGGCTACACAGAGAAACCCTGTCTCAAAATAAATAAATAAATAAATAAATAAATAAATAAATACAAAACGCCGGGTGGTGCTGGTGCATGCCTTTTATCCTAGCACTCTGGAGTCAGAGGCAGGTGAATTGCTGTGAATTCGAGGCCAGCCTGGTCTACAAAGCAAATCCAGGACAGCCAAGTCTACACAGGGAAACCTTGTCTTGAAAAAAAAAGGAAGAAAGAAAGAAAGAGAGAGAGAAAGAAGTCAAAATATCACTATTCACAGATGATATGACAGTATGCATAAGTGACCTAAAAAATTCTACCAGGGAACTCCCACACCTGATAAACTCTTTCATCGAAGTGGTTGTATACAAGATTAATGCAAAAAAAAAAAAGTGTCCATTGCTGTGAAGAGACACCATGACCGTGGTAACTCTTACAAAAGAAAACATTTAATTGAGGCTGACTTATAGTCTCAGAGGTTTAGTCCATTGTCATCATGGTGGGAAACACAGCAGCGTGCAGGCAGACATAGTACTGGAAATGAAGCTGAGAGTTCTACATCCAGGCAGCAGAAGGAGATTGTGTGCCACATGTTAGAAGGACATTGCTGTTTGAGGTTGCAGTCCTCCTGATCCAGAAAGCCATTCTGAGCTCTGCTACCTTAGATGCAGGACTCCTTCTCTCTCGCAGGGCCTCCAGCTCTCTGCCTCACACCATCTGGGGAGTGTCTTTAGATATAGATGCCCCTAACCACACTTGATATATGGTCCTTGATACAGCTCCCTGCTAGCTCTGCCCTCCCTGCCTATAGAATAATTAGGTACTGTGTTCCCATTCATATGATAGGCACATGCTGCCAAATGTAAAATAAGCATCCTTAAAGCACCTGATCTCAACCAATTATGAACACCTATCCTGGAATCCACCCATTCCCCAAGGGCTATATAGCCTTTGTTCTCCCTGAGTGAAATTCAGCTAGTTCCTGGAGTGGTTCCCAGAGTGTTTGATCTCTGTTGTGCTTATGATCTTCCAAGCCCTGTGCCTCATCTGGTGGGCTGGTGGCCATCAGCCCCCCAGGGAAGAGGAGAACAACAGCCACAGTGGGCAGAGCTTGAGCATAGGAGACCTCAAAGCCCACCTCAACAGTGGCACACTTCCTCCAACAAGGCAGCACCTCCTAATATTGCCACTCCCTATAGCCAAGCATTCAAACACATGAGTCTAAAAGGGACCATTCCTATTCAAACCACCACGCCTTCCTATATACAAATGAAAAAGAAATCAAGAAAACAGCACTCTTCACAATAGCCACAAGTAATATAAAATATCTTGGAGTAGCTCAACCAAGCTCAACCAAGACTTGCATGATAGAAACTTCAAGTCTGTGAAGGAAGAAATTGGAGAAAAGATCAGAAGACGGAAAGATCTCCCACACTCATGAATCAGTGTGATTAACATAGTCAAAATGCCTTCCCCTCCCCCATCAAAAGCAATCTACAGATTCAATGCAATCCCCATCAAAATTCCAACACAATTCTTTACAGTCCTTGAAAGGACTATTATCAACTTCATATGTAACAACAAACAAACAAACAAAACATGATAGCTAAAACAATCCTGAATAGCCAAGTGGTGGTAGCACACACCTTTATTCCCAGCACTCATGCGGTGGAGGCAGGCGGATCTCCATGAGTTCGAGGCCAGCCTGGTATACAGAGTGATTCCAGCACAGCCAAGACTACATAAAGAAACCCTGCCTCAAATAATCCTGAAACCAACCAACAAATAAACAATCCTGAATCATAAAATAACCATGCCTGGCATCAAGATGTATTACAGAGCTATAGCAATTTAAAAAACTGCATAGTATTGGCATAAAACATATGTTTACCAATGAAATCAAATTGAATACCCAAACATAAATCCACACACCTATAGAAACTTGGTTTTTTAAAAAGAGGCCAGAAATACATACAAGAAAAAAGAAAGCATCCTTAACAAATGGTGCTGGTCAAACAAGATGTCTATAAGTACAAGAATGCAAATAGATCCAACTGATTATCCTGCACAAAACTCAAGTTCAAGTGGATCAAAGACCTCAACATAAAACAAGATACACTGATAGAAGAGAAAGTGGAGGAAAATCCTTGAACTCATTGGCACAAGAGACAATTTCCTGAACAGAACACCAACGGCTCAGGCTCTTAGATCAACAGTTAATAAATGGGACCTCATGAAACCAAAAAGCTTCTATAACACAAAGGACACTGTCAAAGGACAAAACATCAGCCTTCAGAATGAGAGAAGATCTTCACCAACCCTACATACAACAGAGGGCTAATATCAAATATATATATATACATATATATATATGTATATATATATAGAAATTAAACACCACCAAACCAAATAATCGAACTTTAAAATGTGGTACAGCTGAGAAACACTTAAAGAAATGCTCAACCTCCTTAATCATCAGGGAAATGCAAATCAAAACAACTCTGAGATTCCATCTTACACCCATTAGAATGGCTAAGATCAAAAATTCAAGCAACACCACATGCTGGCGAGGATGTGGGGAGAGAGGAACACTCCTTCATTGCTGGTGGGAATGGAAACTAGTACAACCACTTTGGAAATCTATCTGGTGCTATCTCAGAAAAATGGGAATAGGGTTTCCTCAAGACTCAGCTATTACACTCCTTGGAATATACCCAGAAGATGCTCCATCACACAACAAGAAAATTTGCTCAACCATGTTCATAGCAGCCTTATTCCTAATAGCCAGAACATGGAAACAGCCTAAGTGTCCCTCAATAGAAGGATGGATAAAGAAACTGTGGTACATATACACTATGGAATACTATTCAGCTATTAAAAACAAGGAATTCCTGAAATTTGTGGATAAATGGATTGAGCTAGAAGTGATCATAATGAGTGAGTTAACCCAGAAGCAGAAAGACTCAAATGGTATATACTCACTTATATCTGCATATTAGCCCAAGGGGCATGTCCCACGAAAGCCTTCACTTACCAGGAAACTGAGACAGAGGGGAGGACATTCTAGTGGGACTCTAGATGAGAGAAGCATGGGAGAATGGCAAAGTAGAAGGATCCAGAGGGTCCTAGAAGCCTACAAGTAGAACATTATGATAGGCAGATTTGGGCCCAGGGGTCCCGCTCAAACTAAGGCACCAGCCAAGGACAATACAGGCGGTAAACCTTAAACCCCTACCCAGATCTAGCCAATGGATAGGACATTCTCCACAGTAGAGTGGAGAGTGGGATATTACTTTCTCACATACTCTGGTGCCTCAACTTTGACCATGTCCCCTGGAGGGGGAGACCTGGTGACACTCAGAGGAAGGACAGCAGGTTACCAAGAAGAGACTTGATAACTTATGAACATATACAGGGGGAGGTAATCCCCCTCAGGAACAGTCATAGGGGAGGGGAATAAGGGGAAAATGGGAGGGAGGGAAGAATGGGAGGATACAAGGGATGGGATAACCATTGAGATATAACAAGAATAAATTAATAAAGGAGAAAAAAAGCAAAAAACAAAACAAAACAAAACAAAAAAAGTGTGGTACAGATCTAAACAGAATTCTCAATAAAGGAATCTCAAATAGCTGAGAAATAGTTATAGAAATGTTCAATGTCCTTGGCTATCATAGAAATGTAAACCAAAAAGACTTTGAGATTCCATCTTACACCTGTCAGAATGGCTAAGATAAAAAAAAAAAAACTCAAGCAACAGTGAAGATGTGGAGGAAGAGGAACACTCCTCCACTGCTGGTGGGAGTACAAACTTGTACAGCCACTTTGGAAATCAGTATGGCAATTCCTCAGAGAATTGGAAATCTATCTCCCTCAAGACCCAGCTATACCATTCCTGGGCATACACCCAAAGGAAGCACCATCCTATCATAAGGACATTTGTTCACCTATGTTCATAGAAACTTAATTCATAATAGCCAGAAACTGGAAACAACATAGATGTCCTTCAACTGAAGAATGGATAAAGAAACTGTGATACATTTACACAATGGAATATTACTCAGCTGTTCGGAATGACAAATGAATGGAACTAGAGAAAATCATCCTGAGTGACCCAGAAGACAAACATGAGTGTTCTGGGACCAGAGCCTAGCAGAATCATCATCAGAGAGACCAGAGAGACTTCATCCATGGTGGTCTTATAGAGATCCTAAGAGTGGAAGCAGGCGCTGAGTGTCTTGCCTGTTTATGGCACCCTTTTCTTCCTGCTGGGTTGCCTTGTTCAGCTTTGATGGGATGGTATGTGTCTGGAATGATTGTATTATGCCATGTTTGGTTGATATCCCTGATATCTTTTCTGAAGGGAGGCAGTGGGGGTGAATTTAGGGGATTTGGAAAGGAAGGAGGCAGGCTTCTGAGGAGGGAGGGAGTAGAAACTGCTTGGGATGTAATATATGAGAAAAGAATAAAAAGAAGAAACACAGTGGCTTACAGTTTTCTCTAACTGGGTCATCCATTTTTTTCTACCATATTTTCAACACCTGAGATTTTCTCTTCCATCTCTTGTGTTCTGTTGGTGAAGTTTACCTCAGTAGTTCCTGTTAAAGTTCCTACAGTTTTTTTTTAGAAGTCTCTCAGCTTATGTTGTCTTTTTTGTTTTGTTTTGCTTTTCGAGACAGGGTTTCTCTGTGTAGCCCTGGCTGTCCTGGACTCGCTTTGTAGCGCAAGCTGGCCTTGAACTTAAACAGCGATCTGCCTGCCTCTGCCTCCTGAGTGCTGGGAAGGAAAGGCCAGAGGGAGATAGTCTGTGGGATCCAGAGTCCACAGGAGGGCTAGAGAAAGGGGAAAGAAAGACTGCAGCTGGTGCCAGGTGGTGGTGGCACACGCCCATAATCCCAGCACTTGGAGGCAGAGGCAGTCGGATCTCTCTCTGTAAGTCTGAGGAGGCCAACCTGGTCTACAAAGCAAATCCAGGACAGCCAGGGCTATTACACAGGGAAACCTTTTCTCAGAAAAAAAAAAAAAAGACTGCAGCTGTGTTTCAAGGTTACAGACGATGCTGAGGATTGAGTCTGGGGGAACAGAGAGAGTAAGAGAGTGGAAGAAGGTCTGCAGGCCAGCAGCCTATCTGGTCTTTTGACTATATATTTTCTTTTCTTTTCTTCTTTCTTTCTTTCTTTTTATTTTTTATTTTTTTCAAGACAGGGTCTTTCTGTGTAGCCTTGGCTGTCCTGGACTTGCTTTGTAGACCAGGCTGGCCTTGAACTCACAGCAATCCACCTGCCTTTGCCTCCTGAGTGCTGGGATTAAAGGCATGTGCCACCATGCTCAGCTGCTTTCATGCCTTCTTAAAGTCTCTGTGTACTGAAACATTCATTCATGTGTTCTTCAAGCTCACTGAATTCCCTTAAGGGTTCATTTAAATATAGCTTATTAGAGCTTTCCACACTGAAAACTGATCAATTTCTGGCATGTGCACACACGGGCGTGTGCACTCACACACCCCCCCCACACACACACACATGCACACACACATAATATATATAATAAAATAATAATAATTGTTGTTGATGTTGCTATATTACCATTGTCTGCATTTCCTGAAAGCTGTTGATGTTTGTTGCTGAACAGCAGCCTCTTAGTGTCTAAGGACAAATTACTTAACTCCTATCTTTCCAGTGCAGCTTTCTCTATTCCTCTTCTTACAGATTTTCTAAAACTGCTTAGCTGTAATTTCTTCCATGATTTCAACACTAGAGGCCTGCGAAGCTCTGATGTGACTTTATGTGTTTTTCCGGTTAAGGTACTAGAGGGCGCTCCAAGTCCAAGTTTATCTTAAATACTCTGTAGATGAAAACAATGAAAACATTTTTTTTTTTTAAAGAGAGGAAGATGCCCCTGCCCACAGTTTTGTCTTCCTGGCCCTGGCTTTCCCCAGGTCTGATCTTCACCCTTATATCTTTCTGTGCTCCCTCTCCTACCTTGTTCCCTCTCTTCATCCACTGCCCCTGCTATTCTATTTCCCCTTCTGAGTGACATTTAATCATCCTCCCTTGAGTCTTCCTTGTTACTTATCTTCTTTGGGTCTGTGCATTGTAGCATGTTTGTCCTATATTGTATGGCTAAAATCTACTTATAAATGGGAACATATCATGTGTGTCTTTCTGGGTCTGGGTTACCTGACTTAGGATGACTTTTTCCACACCCATCCCTTTGCCTCCAATTTTCAAGATTTCCTTGTTTTTAGTAGATGAGCAGTATTCCATTGGGTAAATGTACCACAGTTTCTTTATCCATTCTTCTACTGAGGGACACGTAGGCTGTCTCCAGAATCTGGCTATTACAAACATAGCTGCTATGAACCATAGTTGAGCAAATGTCCTTGTTGTATGGTGGAGCATCTTTTGGGTATATGCCCAGGAAAGGTATAGCTGGGTCTTGAGGTTGACCTATTCCCACTTTTCTGAGAAAGCTCCATATTGATTTCCAAAGTGGTTGTAAAAGTTTGCACTCCCACCAGAAATAGAGGATAGGCCTCTAGGGGGATATGAGAGGGGATATGAAACTTCTAGTAGCAGGGGCTATGGAGACTGAAGCTGACGCCCTCTAACTAAACAAGACTCTTGGTAGAGGGAGGATAACCCCAAGACACCCACAAAAACTTTGATCCAAAATTTACCCTCCCTATAAGACATGCAGGGTAAAGATAGAGCAGATAGAGCAGAGATTGAGGGAATGTTCAACCAATGCCTGGCCCAACCCAAGACCCACCCCATGGAAGAGAGCCAACCCCTGACAGTTTTAAGGATACTCTGCTGTTCTTGCAGACCGGAGCCTAGCAGAATTGTCCTCTGAGAGGCTCCACCCAGCAGCTGATGGAAACAGATTCCGAGACTGACAGCCAAACATTGGGCAAAGCATAGGGAGTCTAGTGGAAAAGTGGGGGAAAGGATAAGAGGACCTAAAGGTGACAAGAGCTCCAGAGCCAATTAACCAAGGCCCAGAGGGGTTTGTGGAGTCTGAAGCACCAACCAAGGACCATGCATGGACTGGACCTAGGTCTGCTATACAGATATAGCCAATCGGCAGCTCAGGCTTCATGTGGGTGCTCTAGTAAGGGGCTGTCTGTAACATGGACTATGTTGCCAGGCTTTTGATCACTTTCCCCTGGTATGACTGCCTTGCCAGGTCACACAGGAAGAGGATGAGCTTAATCCTAATGCAACTTGGTGAGCTGGGCTGGGTGGATAGGGGGCTCCCCTTTTCTGAGGAATAGGGGATGGGGGAGGGAGGGTGGGAGGGTGCGACTGGGAGGAGAGGAGGGAAGGGGCTACGATCTAGATGTAAACTGAATTAATAATAATAATAATAATAATAATAATAATAATAATAATAATAATATCTCCAAAAATAGAAAAAGACAGAGTACCAAGAGAAGTTTGTCCCCATGAACTTCTCCTTATGACCAGGATCATCCTGGATGCTACATCCAGTTGCCAATCTGTAGTCAGACATGGGTAGTAGTGCCAACAGAATATTAAGCTAGTTATATGGCTAAGCTCCTATGGGTTGCCTGTTGCTGAAGTGTGTTTATAGCTAAGACTACTTACTGGCTGTAACCAGGCACAGACAATGCGAAAGGAGAGGTCTCATGAATTCTGGTTATGTATCTTCCCTGAGTATTGGAGGCATTTTTGTGAGATCAAAATATCACAGTGTCTACCCACAGGAAGGCAAAATGGATTGAGGACATTAGAATCTGCCCAGTGTAAGTGTCTTAGTTAGGGTTTCTACTGCTGTGAAGAGGCACCATGGCATTACAACTCTTAGAAAAGAAAAGCATTTAACTGAGGCTGGCATACAGTTCAGAGATTTAGTCCATTATCATCATGACAGGAAGCACAGTGACACACAGGCCAACTAGATTCTAGCTCTCCATGCAGATAGGCAAGAAGTAAAAGTGACTCTAGGCCTAATCCTAAACATCTGAGACCTCAAAGCCTGCCCACAGTGATGCATACTTCACCCAAGAAAGCCACACCCACTTCAACAAGGCCACACCTCCTAACAGTGCTATTCCCACACACCTAAGGAGACCAATTTTATTCAAACCACCACAGTTAGTGCCTGGCGGTGGCACACACCTGTAATCCCAGCACTCAGGAGGCAGAGGCAGGCAGATCGCTGTGAGTTCGAGGTCAGCTTGGTCTACAAAGTGAGTCTAGGATAGCCAAGGCTAGACAGAGAAACCCTGTTTCAAAAAACAGGACTGCCCTCTCCTGTGGCTGTTCCCAAGGATACTTTCAAAATTGTCATAGACTTTAAGGATTGTTTTTGTTTTGTTTTGTTTTGTTTTTTTCTTACTATTCCCTTGCATCCAAAAGATTGCCATCACTTTGCTTTCACTGTGCCTTCTGTGAATTTTAGAGAACCAATGAAGAGATATCATTGGTGGGTTTTGCCTCAGGGAATGGCTAACAGTCCCACCCTATGTCAGAAATTTGTAGCTACAGCTTTACAAAGGGTTAGAGAAAATATACTGATTTATATATTATTCATTACATGGATGATATACTTATTGCTGGAAAGGATAGACAACAAGTGCTTCTGTGTTATGCTTTTATGGAAACCCAATTATCTCAGTCTGGCCTGCAAATAGGTCCTGAAAAAGCTCAAAAGGTTGATCCATATTCATATTTGGGATTCCAGCTTTTTCCTTCTCAGATAAAACACCAAAGTACCGCATTGAGAGTGGATCATTTAAAGTCTTTAAATGATTTCCAAAAGCTGTTTGGTGATATAAATGGACTTAGACCTTGTTTAAAATTAACAACTGGAGATCTGCGGCCCTTATTCAAAATCTTACAAGGAGATTCCTTTCCAAATTCACCCTGGGAGCTTACAGCTGAAGCTAGGGAAGCCTTGGTGTTAGTGGAAGAGGCTATCTCCCATCAATTCATAACCTATATAGATTATGACAAGCTTCTAGGGTATATTATCTTGGCTACTCAAACTACGCCTACCATGGTGTTCTGGCAGGGTGCTCCTATTATGTGGGAATATTTGCCATCTTCTCCCAATAAGGTAATAATACCATATTATTAGGCTGTTGCAAAGTTGATTCATATAGGTCGATTGCAAGGAAGAAAGTATTTTGGCAAAGAACCTATTTTATTATTCAGCCATATTCTAAGGAACAGCAAAATTGGCTTCTGCTAACATGGATGATTGGCCGTTGGCTTGTGCACAATTTTGTGGATATACAGATAGCCATTTTCCCTCTAACAGGCTTCTCCACTTTTTAAATAAACGTCCAGATATTTTTCCTAAGATAACTCAATTTCAGCCTGTGAGAGATGGTTTCCTGATTTTTACTGATGGGTCTTCTAATGGAAGAGCTAGTTATGTAGTAGAAGGACAGATGTATGTTATTCCTACTACTACTAAGTCTGCTCAAAGTGCTGAGCTGCAGGCAGTAGCTACTGTTTTCCAACATTATGCCTTTTGTTCCTTTAATTTATGTTCAGATAGTGGCTATATAGCAGAGGCAGTTCCTTGCCTAGAAACTGCAGGACAAATCCAACCCCAGTCACAAGCTAGTGGATTATTTTCTCAAA
The DNA here is from genome assembly GCF_964271855.1 of Acomys minous. NCBI lineage: Eukaryota > Metazoa > Chordata > Mammalia > Rodentia > Muridae > Acomys > Acomys minous. The sequence continues at coordinate 106,055,396 of NC_140488.1, read as the reverse complement.
TCCAGATAGCTATTCTAAAGAGAAAATATCCTTTTTTATAGGACATTTAAGAGCTCACACTGATCTACCTGGACCTTTGGCTCCAGGTAATGCATTAGCAAGTGCAGCTACCAAGAATTTGGTATGCCTTATAAATGTAGAAAAGGGTCCAAAAGCTCATGATTTCCATCATACTAATAGTGAAAGTCTAAGACTTCAATATAGGATTACTAAAGAGTAAGCTCGAGCCATCGTGAAGGCATGCTCAACATGTCCTCAGTTTCTTCCTGTACCACATCTTGGAGTTAATCCCAGAGGACTGGTCCCTAACCAACTTTGGCAAATGGATGTTACTCATATACCTGAATTTGGAAAGTTTAAATACATTCACGTGTCTATAGATACATATTCTGGATATTTAATTGCTTCTTTCCAATCCGGAGAGGCCACAAAGAGTGTAATTTTGCTCACTGTCTGTCTGCCTTTACTCACATTGGTGTGCCTAAGGCTATCAAGACAGATAATGGCTCAGGGTATGTCAGCAAAACTTTTCAAAAATTTTGTGACTATTTTTCCATAAAGCTTATTACAGGTATTCCTTATAATCCTCAAGGACAAGGTATGGTGGAACGAGCTCATTCTACCATAAAAACCTATTTACAAAAAGTAAAGAAGGGGAACTTTACCCCCAATCACCTAAAAATGCTGTGAGTCATGTTCTCTTTATTTTAAATTTTTTACTGCTTGGTGCCAAAGGAAACTCTGCATCTGATTGATTCTGGCACACCAATACTCAGTCATCCTTCCCTAGAGTAAAATGGAAGGATCCTTTAACTGGACAGTGGAATGGACCCCACCTTGTATTAATATGGGGTCAGGGCTCTGTTTGTTTTCTCACAGGAACATGACACTGCACGCTGGCTACCTGAGAGGCTTGTGTGTCAAGTGGATGCTGGCATGGATGAGTTTGCTGATGATCCTGAGATCGGAGGTGAAGCTTCATTGAACACTTATTCCTGATCCTCCTCTTCTTCAACCTGCTTCTTGGGATAACGTATGTCAACAACACCCACTGCCTGATTTCCCTGTGTATGAGAAGGAAAGAGAACTCAAGTGTTCCAGTACCTATGAGGCATCCTCTTTGTGGACCTGACTGAATTTTGGAGTCTGTACTCTGCAGAGACTCCTCTGGAATATTTTCTTTCCAGAAACTCAGATTTTAAGCTTTATAAGTACTTTTCCACACTAATTGTTAGGGTCAGTTTCATCTGCAGGACTGTGGTGAACTGAAAAGGGACTTGTAGTATGCTGTTGGGTGGTAAATCTCTGTTATTATTCTTGTATCTACTATTGTTTTTGCCATTGCTGTACTAATATTGTTTATGCCTTAACTAAGAGATTAGTGATTTGAGATGACTGAGCAAGTTACAATGTCATATTAGACTTCCCTAGACTCCTTGTGAGTAGGATGCAGCTAGATTCACATTCAATATAATCTCCTTAGAATTAACAGTAATCTACAGCATGGAATACCCTTGGCGGGGATGGCAGGGTTCGAAATTATAGCCTGTGCCTTCTTTCCTTTCTAAAACAGTTCATGTCTCAGCAATTGCGGCTGATATAAGCACAAGCATATGACATAGAGCTCAGGCGCACTGCCCTTCTTCATGTGCTGATATGGAGGCAAACCAGAGACTGGTAAGAGTGAATCTGATCCTTATCTAACCTAAGACAGAATGATGGAATTCATGTGCCAGTGACGGGTAAAGATAAGCATTCTACTCACCAACCTAAGGCAGGCTCTTCATAATTTTATTCTAGAAGAGGCAGATGTGGGGATCCATGCTATGTCAGAAATCCCATGCTTAGGATGCATGCTGTGACCTTTGAGTTCCTGACCTTTGCCGGAGAAGGTCTTGTGTTCTAAGCTATCCTTAGAGTATTTACTATATGAAGTCTTATTTGTGGGCATTAAAGAGAGTCTTGATAAGAAATTTCTGGACTTGAGTCATTATTTCTCACGTCTCTGTACCCCACTTTCAATCACCACTCCCTCTTTCAGATGAACTCTGGTTCGATGTGTCCTGCGGGCCAGGACACATCCTTACATAAGCATTCAGATCTCCACCAATACTAAAGAGGATTTAGAGGCTCTAGCCTGGATATGGATGGACATTTAAAGTTTCCACTGTATATTTGATCTAACCATAACAAGAGTAGTACTGGGCTGTCCTCCCCTCGGTCCCAGTTTCCTGGTAAGTGAAGACTTTCATGGGACATGCCCCTTGGGCTCGTATGCAGATATAAGTGAGTATATACCAGGTGGCACTCAGAGGAAGGATGGCAGGCTACCAAGAAGAGACTTGATACCCTATGAGCATATAAAGGGGGAGGAAGTCCCCCTCAGTCACAGTCATAGGGGAGGGGAGTAAGGGGAAAATGGGAGGGAGGGAGGAATGGGAGGATACAAGGGATGGGATAACCACTGAGATGTAATATGAATAAATAAATAAATAAATAAATTTAAAAAAAGAGTAGTACTGGGCTTGTAACTTATGTATAGGAGCCTGGGCTTTAACGGCCACAGCAAACCCTTTCTTTCTTTTTTTCTTTCTTTCTTTTCTTTCTTTCTTTCTTTCTTTCTTTCTTTCTTTCTTTCTTTCTTTCTTTTGCTTTTTGAGACAGGGTTTCTCTGTGTAGCCCAGGCTGTCCTGACTCACTTTGTAGACCAGGCTAGCCTTGAACTCACAGAGATCCACCTGCCTCTGCCTCCCAAGTGCTGGGATTAAAGACTTGCACCAGCCATCCTGGTTTTATTTCTAATACTCCATTTAAAGAGCTAAGAACTGCTTAAAAGCAGAGAGATGTGTGGCCACCATAGAGAAGAATCAGAAATGAGCTTTATTTAAAGGTAGCATAATTAAGCACTCTGGGTTTGGGTGTGGTCTCTTCTTGATCTTTGTTTCAGCCACATTCCCTTCCTGAAAACAGAGTCCTTATTACCTGAGAGGACAAAGTGGCTCTCAGGGGATGATTGCTTCTATTCCCAGGTGACAGCCTTGCCCTTGAGGATAATTGATTTCACAGTGGGGGAGGGGTATCCTCTAAAGTTTCTGCTCTTTAGAATCCAAGATGGCTACATTTTGGTTTAGGAGAACTTATCTCTGTGCCTTCAACCTTGAAGAAAGACAAATTATACAAACACTCCTTTAATTATTAACATAGAAATTCGCAGAAGTAAACAAGATACCAGAAGTAAGGAAGATAGGTACAAAATAAAGGCAGAGTACTGGAGTTCATTCTACCTTTAGTTACCTTGTGGGTCTAAGGGATGCGACAGCAAGATTTCAGGAAGATCAGCTTCTAAATGCCTGCTTCAGGCTCTCAGAGAAACATTTTAGGTAAGTTCCCCTTTCTCCACATATTCACCAGAATTTGTTATATTTTTATAACAGCTATTCTAATTAGAACAGGCTGCTATATCATTACCGTTTTGATTTGCATTTCCCCCTGCTGATGATATTGAATATTTTTAATTTAAATCTTATTTCACTTAAATTTCTTATTTTGCCAGGCGTGGTGGCGCACGCCTTTAATCCCAGGACTCGGGAGGTAGAGGCAGGTGGATTGCTGTGAGTTCGAGGCCAGCCTGGTCTACAAAGCAAGTCTAGGACAGCCAAGGCTACACAGAGAATCCTTGTCTCAAGCACCCCCCCAAATTCTTATTTTATGAAAAGTCTATCCATTCCTTGATCTAGCACAATAGTTGGCCTTTAAGATATGGTCATATTTCTTGAAATGCATTTGCTAGTTTGAAATTTAATACATGATCTTTCTGTGTAGCCATGGCTGACTTCAAACTTGTTCCCCTGCCTCAGCGTCCCAGGTGCTGGAATTACTACAGCTGACCTCTCATTACATTTAATGTCGTTTGAACATTGAATCATTATTCATGTGTTCCACTTTATATAAGTGTGTATACACAGCTAACCTGTCATGTGCTTGTCTTGCTGGACATTCAAGGTGGGCTATTTTTTTTTTACCTTTTTTTTTTATTCTTGTTACATCTCAGTGGTTATCCCATCCCTTGTATTCTCCAAGTCATTTTCACTATTTCGTTGCTGGATAGTTCTCAACTCCCATTTTTCTGGCATTCTGCTATTAGTAACATCATTTTCCCAGCACTAAGGAGTGTTCTAGTTCTTGTTTTTTATCCCAAATCCACAAATAGCATGTTTAGAATGGACAAGAGGGGAAATCTAGAGAGGGTGCTTCATCAAGTCAAACCTGTCCTGAGCTCTGGCACTGTTTGCAGCACTCAATAATACAAGACATTCCAGGTGTGCCAGGACCGTCTTGTGATCAAAGTCATGCAAAAAATGTAAAGTTCCCTCAGAAAAACAAGTCTATAGATAATAGAAAACAATCACTTTTTTTCCGGAACTCACTCTGTAGACCAGGCTGGCCTCGAACTCACAGCAATCTGCCTGCTTCTGCCTCCCTGAGTGCTGGTATTACAGGCATGCACCACCATGCCCAGCTGTTTTTTTGTTTGTTTGTTTGTTTGTTTGTTTGTTTTTTTACTCCCGGCTGTTTTTAAAATTTTTAATTATTAATTTTATTTTGGGGGACTGTGGTGTGTGTGCTCGAATGCAAATGGACGAGTAGAGATCTGAAGAGAACTGTCTTGCTAATTTGTGGGCTCTGGGGATAGAACTCAGGTTGTGAGGCCTATGCACAAGTGCCTCTCCCCACTAAGCTATCTCACGAGGCCCATTTCTAAATTTCGATATAATTCTTCTGTTTTAGAAGAGACAACATCTAAACGTCTTAATACCTTGAAATTACTCTAAGTAATTGGACAAATTTGAGGCAATTACGTAACCTACGGGACTCATTTGGTCCCCATTTGTGATGTTCTCCAATCAGAATCCTAGATATTTGCCCTTTCTCATACTCTCTCTTTTGCGCAGGTAAGAAAACAGGAAAAATTTGAGGACATTATGCTAAAAAAAAAATAAGCCTGCCACTTAAGTAAAATTGCTGCATGATTTCACTCACATAAATGGTTTTAAGTATTCAGACTTATAAGAGCAAAAAGTACAGAAGCTGTTTCTGTTGTCTGAGGGCAGGGATAAACGGAAATTGTTTTCAACAACTATAAGGCTCTGTTACACAAGTTGAATAAGTTCTACACATCTTTGGTATAACTTTGTGCCAACAGGTATCAATTCTATATTTTACTCTGGAATTTTATTAAAAGGTAAATTTCATGTTATTTTTACCACTGTAACAAAAAAAAATACATCAATAATGTTCGTTCTCTATTACAACACAGTGGAAATTATCTTTCAAAACAACTTATAGATGAAACTGGCATTTCTTTAACATGAACAGGAACCTATTTAATTGTGACTTTCAGTAAATTTTCCTAATTGTTAAGGAAGTCGAATGTCACTGGAACAAGCAAAATAATGATAAAGAAAAGTGACTTCATCTCAAGTGATGCCACATGTTGACAAGGATGTAGAGAAAAGGAAACACTCCTCCATTGCTGGTGGGAGTGCAAACTTGTACAACCACTTTGGAAATCAATATGGAGGTTTCTCAGGAAGTTGGGGATAGGGCTTCCTCAAGACCCAGCTATACCACTCCTGGGCATACATCCAAAAGATACTTCACCATACAACAAGGACATTTGCTCAACTATGTTCATAGCAGCTTTATTTGTAATAGACAAAAACTAGAAACAACCTAGATGTCCCTCAATGGAAGAATGGATAAAGAAACTGAGGTACATTTACACAATGGAATACTACTCAGCTATTAAAAACAAGGAAATCTTGAAATTTGCAGGCAAATGGATGGAACTAGAAAAAAAATCCTGAGTGAGGTAGCCCAGACCCAGAAAGACATGCATGGTATGTACTCACTCATAAGTAGATATTACCCCAACATAGAAGTCCTCTGAGATACTTTACCCAGGGGGGGATCAGGACAGATACTGGGACTTGAAGCTGGACTCTGGGCAGAGTGCTGAGAGTTCTAGAGACGAATGGGGGATGGAAGACCCAGGAGGGAGCAGGAGCTCCACAGGGAAACCATCAAGGCCTGTGGATCTGGACACAAGGGGGTCTGCACAAACTGATGCACCAGCCAAGAACAATGCATGCAGAGAACTGAGAGCCCCTGTTCAGATGTAACTGATAGACTGCCAGTTTTCTATGTGGGTGGGGGTGGGGTGGGCGGGGACTGCTGCTGAACTTCTGACATGCACTCTGATGCCCATGATTTGGTCACTGCCCCTTAGCAAGACTGCCTAGTGGGCACACAGAGGAAGAGGATGAAGGCTAACCTGATGAGACCTAATTGGCTGTTGCCAGACAGTTGGGGTAGGAGGGCCCTCCCCATCAGAGGTCTAGGGGAAGGGAATAGGCAAAAGAGGGAGGGAGGGTGGGAATGGGAAGATAAGAGGGAGAGGATAACAATCTCAGGAGGTAATGCGAATAAATTATAATAAATAAAATATTCATTTAAAAAACCCACAGCCAGGCGTGGTGGCGCATGCCTTTAATCCCAGCACTCAGGAGGCTAAGGCAGGCGGATTGCTGTGAGTTTGAGGCCAGCCTGGTCTACAAAGTGAGTCCAAACCAGCCAAGGCTACACAGAGAAACCTTGTCTGAAAACAAACAAACAAAAAACCCAAAAAACAAAACACTTAAAAAGAAAAGAAAAAAGAAAAAAAAGCAGAGTGTGGTGGCCCACGCCTTTAATCCCAACACTCAGGAGACAGAGGCAGGTGGATTGCTGTGAGTTCGAGGCCAGCCTGATCACAAAGCGAGTCCAGGACAGCTAAGGCTACACAGAGAGACCCTGTCTCGGGGAAAAAATGTAATACCAGACCTGAAAAGAAGATAGATCAGAATCAGAAATAGCAGATAGAAAGATCAACATCATCATTAGCTACATAGCAAATTTCAGGCCAGCCAGAGCTAAGGACACCTAGGCTCAAGACAAAATAGAACATATATAAGATTAGTAGTAAGAAGACATGTTCTTGCTGGGTATGGTGGTACACACTTGTTATCCCAGCACTTGAGAAATAGACCAGGAAGACTGTGAAATCAAAAACCAGCCTGAGCTACATATACCTTAGAGACATGACTTCACAAAATATACTACAAGAGATAAAAGTAACTGGTTTTGTTTTTGTTTTTGTTTTGAGACAGGGTCTCTCTGTGTAGCCTTGGTTGTCCTGGACTCACTTTGTAGACCAGGCTGGCCTCAAACTCACAGCGATCTGCCTGCCTCTGCCTCCTGAGTGCTGGGATTAATGGTGTGTGCTTAATGGCATGTGCCACCATGCCTGGCCACAAAAGTAACTTTTATTCACCTGATGTAATTGTTATCTCAGAGGCTTATTGCCTCCATTTGCTAACCTAGGCTTAGTCCGGGAAATTTCCAGCCTCCATACAATCTAATCTAGGCCTAGAATGTTTTCAGCCTTTGAGACTTACTGCTGAGTAAGCTTACTATTTCTATTTCTTCCTGAACTCTGGCAGGCTGGTTCAACTCAGCTATTCTGGCCCAAATTCCTCACCAAGATGGCTGAGTCAAACTGGCTTCTTTTGGCCTGTAATTGAATTGTTCTACTTGCCCTAAAACTAACTCTAGCAATCTGTTCTAATCTGGCTCCTTCTCATTCTTGGCCCGTTCTGTCTTCACCTGTGTCTAGCTTGTTCTCTCTTCAACCTCTCTCTGTAAAACTGCCTCCTCCCTCCCTCAGTCTTTGTGCTGCTCCCTTAAGTAGCTTCCCTTTCCTCTCTCTTCTTGTGAGAGTTGGGCATATCCTGTTCTGTAAAATCTTCCTTTCATTTGTCACTTTGCCTGCCACTCAATTAGACATCACTTTCAAACATGAGTGTTTCTTTTTACAAACTAAATTTACCTCCATTGTTTGGGATTAAAGGTGTGTACCACTATGCCTGGACCTATCTTTTTCTTTACCTGAAACTTGCTTTGTACCAGGCTGTCCTTGAATTCAGAGTTCTGCTGGCCTGTGTCTCTGGAATTAAAGATGTGTGCCACCATCACCGGTGTGTCTGCATTTTAACTGGATCACATAGACCTAGAAGGCCTTTGGATGTGATCTCTTGCCAGAGCAGCCATGTTTTGAATTAAAATTCTGCTACAACAAGGCTTATAAAATATCACACGCACACGCACACGTGCACACACACATACACTTTTTAAAATAACCACTGTGCTTTGACTATGTTTAAGCAATAGTATTACACTGCAAACAGTGTTTTTACATGCCATGTATTCCAGATCAGCATACCAGTCTTCGCTCAAAACATTTGATAAATGCAAGGAGACTATATTTGTGCACAATACAGGTCCAAAAGTGGCATGAGTATTTCTATTAGCTCTGGTCTTCTTATAACTGATTAATTTTGAGTTTCTCCCATAAAGCAGTATTTGGACATTCCTATTCTGAGTACAAAAGGGTTATCATGACTGTCAACATGCTGTGTTGTGTACCATCCTTATATTGGCCTAACTCTTTCTTACAAAACCAAATGGAACCAAGAAAAACAAAACAAAACAAAACTAAAACTAAAACAAAAGCCCAGCACAGTGGCACAGGCCTTTAATCCCAGCACTCGGGAGGCAAAGGCAGGTGGATCTCTGTGAGTCTGAGGCCAGTCTGGTCTACAAAGCGGGTCCAGGAACAGCCAGTCAGGAGAATCCCTGTCTCAAAAAACCAAAAACCAAAACAAAAGCAAATGGAAAACATTTTATGTGATTTAAGATTTAAGACACTACAAGAATAAGGCTATTTATAATGTTTATATGGCGGCTAGACAATGAAAGAAGGCAAAATGGAAGTAGTAGAAGAATGACAAACAAAAAAGAAAAAGGAAGGGGCTGGAGAGATGTTCCAGTGGTTAAGAGCACTGACCACTCTTCCAGAGGTCCTGAGTTCAATTCCCAGCAGCTACATGGTGGCTCACAACCATCTGTAATGTGATCTGGCGCCCTCATCTGGTGTGCATAAAGACAGTGTACTCATATACATAAAATAAATACATCTTTTAAAAAAGAGAGAAAGGTGATAGATAATAGATTCCTTAAAAATTTATGTGATATAGATTTAAGATACCAGATTTGTAGTTGTCATTAGTTAATCTCCCTTAATTCATAACTTTAAATAGGAAAAGTTTTGTGTTAATACTTATTTGTTCCCTATGTATAAAGTAAAATGGTTTTTATGAATAGCAGTTTCTTTCTTGAAATAAACCTATTAAAAAAAGATTTTATAAGTGAAATACATCTTGGAAATTTTGAGAAAAACAGCATATTTGTTGTTGTATTTACCATAAATTATTATTTCCCTTTAAACCCATTCAGTGGAGGATATCAAACTTTCTCCCAAGTTGTATGATAAATCAGTTCTAACATGCACTCAAAATTGAAGACAAGTGTGTGATAAACATGGAAATACATTTAATGGTGTTAGTTTAAAAAAATACTTAGAAAACTAAAAGAATCACTTGTTCCTTTCACTACACAATAGTGGTCACCTCATAAACATGTGATATAGGTCTTGGATTTAAGACATTAAAGTGGCATTATAATGGATTTCCCTCCGCATTTTCTATGTATGTATGTATGTATGTATGTATATGTGTGTGTATGTATGTATGTATCTATCTATCTATCCATTATCTGCCAACTAATCTATCATCTATCAATATATCATCTATGTATCTATCATCTTTCTTTCATCTATTATTCCATTCTTTCTTCTTTAATCATTGAGCCTCCATTTAAACATTAAATAGCGTCATTCTTCTTACTATCAATACAAAAGTATTTTTATTAGTTACTTAAGAATTTCATGCAGCACAACATATTTTGTTCATATTCACCCCTCTTCTAACTTCTTCCATATCCATCCCTTCTTCCCTACCTACACAACTTTGTGCCCTCTTAACATAATCATCAGGTCCAATTTGTTATTTGCAATAGAAAGATCATATTTGTTTCAAAGATTTATTTTACTTTTCATCTCTTTGTCTCTGTCTGTCTGTCTCTGTCTGTCTGTCTGTCTGTCTGTCTGTTTGTCTCTCTCTCTCTCTCTCTCTCTCTCTCTCTCTCTCTCTCTCTCTCTCTCTCTGTGTGTGTGTGTGTGTGTGTGTGTGTGTGTGTGTGTACCTGAAGGAGGTTTGGGATCCTCAGAGCTTCAGTTACAAGAGATTGTAGGCTCTTCAATGTAGGTGTTGGGAGCTGACCTCTTGTCTGCTGGAAGAACAGTTGCCCTCTTAAAACACTGAGTCATCTCTCCAAACCCAGAAAAATCTTACTAATTACTATTAGAAGGTTAACTATTTTAAGTTAAATCAAAAAGCTGAAAATATCAGTATAAATTTGTCTTTGTAGCATGGCTTGCTAAATTGTTAGGTTATTACATATTCTGTGCCAAATGAACTAGTAGCAAATACATACTCCCGTTCTGGAGATTGCCCCTTGTCACAGTTTCTTTTCTGTTGCTGTCACAAATGTACTCCGACAAAAGCAACTTAAGGGAGAAAGGATTCATTCTACCTCCAAGTTCATGTTATAGTCCTCCATGGTGGGGAAGTTATAGAGAAAGGAGCTTGAAGAAAAAAACGTCCCATTGCATCTGCAATCAAGAAACAGAGAGCAATGGATGACTACATGTTAGTGTTCAGCTCACTTTCTTGATCTTATACAATCCAGAATACTCCTGCCCCAGAAATGGTCTCATCTACAGTGCATGGATCTTCCCACCACAACAAAATAAAAATCAAGCCTGGTGGTGGTGGCGTACGCCTTTAATCTCAGCATTCAGGAGGCAGAGGCAGAGACAGAGGCAGGTGGATCGCTGTGAGTTCAAGCCAGCCTGGTCTACAAAGCAAGTACAGGACAGCCAAGTCTACACAGAGAAACCCTGTCTTAAACCAGTTTGAAAATCAATATGGAGCTTTCTCAGAAAACTGGGAATAGTTCTACTCAACACCCAGCTACACCCCTCCTGGGCATATACCCAAAAGATGCTCTACCACACAACAAGGACTTATGCTCAACCATGTTCATTGCAGCCTTATTCATAATAGCCAGAACCTGGAAACACCCTAAATGTCCCTCAGCTGAAGAATGGATAAAAAAAACTGTGGTACATTTACACCATGGAATACTACTCAGCCATTAAAAACAAGGAAATCCTGAAATTTGTGGACAAATGGATGGGACTAGAAATGATCATACTGAGTGAGTTAACCCAGAAGCAGAAAGACTCACATGGTATATACTCACTTATAATTGGGCACTAGCCCAAAAGGTACATCCCACAAAAGTCTTCACTTACCAGGAGATTGGGACTCTAGTAAGAGAAATATAGGAGAATGGGGAAATAGAAAGATCCAGAGGGTCCTAGAAACCTACAAGAAGAACATCATGATGGGTAGATTGGGGCTCAAGGGATTCTGCTCAAACTACTGCACTAACCAAGGACAATACAAGTAGTAAACATTGAACCCCTACTCTGATCTAGTCAATGGACAGGACATTCTCCACAGTTATGTGGAGAGCGGGGACTGACTCTGACATGAACTCTGGTGCCCCATATTTGACCACCTCCCCTTGGTGGGGAGGCCTGGTGGCACTCAAAGAAAGAATAAGCAGGCTACCAAGATGACACTTGATAGCCTATGACCATATAGTGGGGGAGGAGGTCCCCCTCAGTCTAAGACCTAGGGGAGGAGAATAGGGTGAAAGTAGGAGGGAGGGAGGAATGGAAGGATATAAGTGATGGGATAACAATTGAGTTGTAATCTGAATAAATTAATAAAATAAAATTTAAAAGGAAAACCAAAAACCAAAACAAAATAAAATAACAATCAAAATAATTCCTTGCATCACCTGTGCAGAAAACAAATGTCTGTGGAGCACTTGGATTGGATTGGATTATTACACACCCTCTTCCCGAGGTTTGGAAAACATTGAGGAAGAAAGCACAGAAAGATTCTAAGAGTCAGAAGTTGGGGAGGACTTGGGTGAAACAGTGTCTTCTGGACATGACAGAATTACAGCACTCATGAATTTACAGGCGGTGTGGTTGTGTGCGCAAGACCAACACAGCATCAGTCCAGCCAGCGCTGCAGCAAAATTGGAGGGTTACAAGAGCCCACATCACTAGCTGAGGAGCTAGTGGCAGCTGATGGATGCTAGTAGAGGGTAAGTAAGTTTTCTTTAGGAATATGGTCCTTAATAGGCTGGCCCCACACCATGTGTGTACGGGCAGCACAAACTAGACTGGTTGGGTTATTTTAAGATGAGGATGTAGAATAGGGAGGGTGATGTGGAAGAAGACCTAGGAAGTCTGAAGGGAGGAGTGGGGAGTAAATATTATTGAAATAAATTGTATGCGTGCATGAAATTCTCAAAGAATAAATTAGAATACTGTTTTTTAAAACTACATTTTAAGAAACTGTATTTAAAATATTGTATTTTAAGGAATATATTATGTCTTAAGAAAATATCTTGCACAGGCATGCCAAGAGGCCCATCTCATAGCTGATTCTGGAATCTGTGAGGTTGACAATTAGTATTAACCATCACACCTCTGAACTCTGTTGGTTCCTTTTCTTTGCAGAGATTTTTAGTGTGTTATAATCTTATTTGTCAACTCTTGGTTTTATCCTGGGCTATTGACATTCTATTCAAGAAATCGTTACATATGCACCACTCTTATAATATTTCTCTCATGTTTTTATGTACTTTAAAGGTTTTAGATCTTAAATTTAAAATGCAAATAATTTGGAATAGATTTTTGTATAAAGGACGTACAAGAGCCTTGATTCTCTCCTGTACATGCAGATAACTTGTGTTCCCAGCACAGTGTGTTAAAAAGAATGTCCTTTCTCCAAGGGATGTTTTTGTTACATTTATTGAGAATCAGTTTTCCAAAAGTGTAATTATTTCTGGATCCTCTGCTCAGTTCCATTACATTGTTTTGCCTATGTGGAGTCTTTTTGTTTCTGTATGAATTTCAGCATTTCAATTTTACCCCTTTCAATCTGATGCTGGCTTATGGATTTGTTATATACTGCCCTTGTTATGTAGAGATACAATCCTGCTATATGTAATTTATTTCTGCCTTTTATTGTGAAGAAATATTTATTAGGTGAAATGATTTTCCTATGCCTATTGATTTAGGCATGTATTTTTTACATTTGATTCTATTTATGGGCTGCATTGTATTTACTCATACACTTATATTGGATTATTCACACATTCTTTAGTTGAAACCAATTTGATCAAGGTGAATGGTGTTTTTAATGTACTTTTAAATTCCAAGTATTTTGTTGAGGAATAATGCATTTATATTCCTAAGAGATACTGGAACAAGTTACTTTTTTCTTTTAGGTTTTAGTAACACAGACATACTTTAATATAATTGCTTCTCTTCCTTTATAGATTTTTTTTTTGAGGAACATTGTTATTATTCCTTCTTTTGAGAGTAGCAGTGAATCTATCCAGTCTTTGTTGTTGTTGTTTTCTTTGTTGGAAGACTTCTTACTACAGCTTCAATATCACTACTCGTTACTGATTGATTAGTTAAGCTTTTGGTTCAGTTTTTATACCATATATGCCCAAGATATGTCAAATTCTAGATTTTCCAATATACTTACATGTAATTTTAATGGCATCTGTTATTAGTTTTAAAAGCTAGCTTATTTGCTCTTTTTCCCTCTCTTCTGGTAAATTTAATAAAACTATTATTTATCTTTTTTGAGTAACCACCTCTTAAAACATTAATATTTTGTTTTGTCTTTATGTTTCTATTTCATTTTATTTTTGCTGTACCATTTTGCTGTACTACTTATTATTTCTGTTGTACTGATTTGGAATTTGGTTTTGTCTTTGTCTTTATAAGTGCTTGGGATGCGTTTCAAGTATTTGTTTAAAATCTCTCTATATCACTGATACAGCATTTCTGGATGTAAACATCCCTCTTATGTAGGCTGTTTCCAGTTATATTTGATAGAATTTTATAATTTCTTCTTTGACTCCTTCAATAACTCACCAGTCATGAACTACTGTGTTACCTAAGCACTGCTTGTATGAATAGGTTATTCAGTTTCTTTTGCTATTGATTTTATATTAATTCCATTGATATTATATATGTTGCAATAAATTACTATATTTTACTTCAATAATTTCTCTGTGACTTAAAATTAGGATAATGCACTGATAATGAAGTGTGTATTTGGCAGCTGTTGAATGGAGTGTCATGTAGATGTCTCTTTAAGGCACCTTACTATAATTTGTATAATTCTGATGTTTCTTAGCTAATATTGGGTTTTGAAGATCTATTTATTGTTTCCAATAGGTATTTGAATTGGCGTATTGAAGTCACCTACTATTATTTTAATGAGGCCTTTGACTAGTATGATTAATTGTGGTTTTATAAAATTATTGGCATAAGCATTGGGAACATATACATTTATAATACTTGCATCTTCTTTTTGTGGTACAGAGATCAAACTCAGATCCTTGCACATGCCAGCCAAGCATTCTACTACTTTCCAACCCTTAGTTATTTCTTCTTCATGAATTCTTCTGCTCAGTGTATAGTGACCTTTTTGTGTCTTAAAGTCTATTGTGCTGGTTATGGCTATGGCTACTCATGCTTGATTACATTTGCTTGGATAATCATTTTCCATATTTTCACTCAGTCTGTTTCTTTGCAGAGAGATTACTTTCTTGTAAAAAACATACTTCTGGAATGTGTCTCAGCCCAAGTAGATTCTGTGTCTTTTAATTGGACAATTAAGATTATTGTGCTCAGTGTAATAACTGGGATAATAATTATAGTTATATTCTCCTTGTTTCAAATATCCTGAGTTTGTTTTACAACTCATTTTCAAATGTTCTTCCTCTCATTTTACAAGTTTTATGCTTTGTAGTACTGGTAATGTTTGACTCCTCTCCTTTTCTCACTTGCATGTCTACTCTTATAATGGGATATTTTCTTTCAGAAACAGTCATGTTTGTGCCTATGTTTCTTTCTCTTCTGAGTGGAGGTTTCCTTAAGCACCTCCTTAATGCTCATCTAGTGGTCCTGCATTCGCACAATTTAAGTTTTTCTGAGGTCATAATTCTCCTTTTCTTCTGGACGGTAATATTGCTGTGTATGCTAATCTCGGTGGAAAGTTGCTTTCTTTTGGGATTTGAAATGCATCATCAGTGCCCTCCTGTCCTTGAAAGTTTCACATGAAGTAACAATCATCTGTCTGGGCCTGGTGGGTGGATTCAAAGGAGAGTGGAGGAGGAAGGCACTGGACACTATGCTCCTGGGAAGATGCTCTTGAGAGCTGGTTATGTGCCAGGGGAGCCCTAGTTAGGCACAAGGGCAATCAGACTGCAGCCACCAGGAGCACCTGTCTGCCTCTAAAGCCCACCGGAGAGGATCCCAGCTCCAAAAAGCCTCGGATCGATCCTCCAGTAGTCGTGGAGAGTGTTGGAGGTTGGTTGGGTCCCACACCCTCTGTGACCCCTTCGGGAGAAACATCCCCGTATTTAAAAAGAACTGTAAAGAAAGAAGTGTTTAGTCGCCAGCTGGAGGCTAACAGATGCTCAGCTGCACTACAGCCAGCATGCCCGGGATGATCTGCAAGAACTCAGACCTGGAGTTTGACTCGCTGAAACCCTGCTTCTATCCGGAAGAAGATGACGTCTACTTTGGTGGTCGCAACTCGACGCCTCCAGGGGAGGACATCTGGAAGAAGTTTGAACTGTTGCCCACGCCGCGGTTGTCATCCAGCAGTGCCTTGGCAGAGAACAGCCCGGAGCCGGTGAACTGGGCCACAGAGATGCTGCTGCCTGAGGCCGACCTATGGGGTAACCCGGCCGAGGAGGATGTTTTTGGCCTGGAAAGACTCCGCGGCCGCACCAGCAACCCGGTCATCCTTCAGGACTGCATGTGGAGTGGCTTCTCCACCCGGAAGAATCTCGAGAGTGTGGTGAGCGAAAAGCTGCCAGAAGACTATGGTTCCCTGGTCGTCGGCCCCGTCACCTCAGCCCCTGGAGCGGCGGCGGCCGCCAGCTCTGCGGGCCACGCGCGCAGTGTGACAGCAGGTGTGGGGCGTGAGAAAGCTGCCTGGCTCACAGAGCTCTCCCACCTGGACTCGGGGTGCATGGACCCTGCCGTGGTCTTCTTCCCAACAAATAAGCGCGAGTGGATGCCGTTACCCGCCATCCCCGCCAGTGCTAGCGCGGCAGGCACTGAGTTAAGCCTTGGTGACCACCCGGGCCTCAGCAGCTCCCAAGAGGGCATCCTGAGCAACTCAGGTAACGAGGAGGAAGGTGAAGAGGAAATCGCTGTGGTCACGGTAGAGGAAACTCGGTCCTCCAAGATTGCCCCCAGGCTCCCCACTGCGGCGCAACCCGAGAACGCAGCGCTAGGTCCCGGGCGCGCGCAGACCAGCGAGATGATCCTCAAGCGCTGCGTCCTCATTCATGAGCAACACAACTACGCCGCGCCACCGTTGCCCTATGTGAACAGCGAAGACGCGCCGCGGCCGCGCAAGAAGCTCAAGAGCAAGGCTTCGCTAGGGCCCCTCAAGCGCGTCCTCCCGCTGAAGACTCCGAGATTGGGCCCCCGCAACTCAGACTTGGAGGACATAGAGCGTCGCCGCAACCACAACATGATGGAGCGTCAACGCCGTGACAGTATGCGCTCCAGCTTCCTGAACCTCAAGGACCTTGTGCCTGAGCTGGTACACAAGGAGAAGGCTGCCAAGGTGGTTATCCTGAAAAAGGCCACCGAGTATATCCACACTCTGAAAGCTGATGAGTGCAGGCTCCTGGTGGAAAGGGAGAAACTGCACGCAAGGCAACAGCAGTTGCTGAAGATAATCAAACACTCTGCGATGTGCTAAATGTTTCTTAAATGGACAGTGGCTACTACTTTGCACATGTTGACTTGGGGGGGGGAGCTATTGTATTGACATTAAGAATGTTGGTTTACTTTTATATTGTTCCCTTGTTAAGTTTGGATCCGAATAGAGGCAAGACATGGATGGAGTTCTTGTGGGTTCTTGGTAAGCCTAGAAATGGGACTCTAGGTGACTTCTTTCTTTCCTCTAACCTTAGTGATGGCCATGAATGTTCAGGACAATTGGAAACCTTTAAAAAGCTACTGAATTCATGTTTACTCCAAGTTTCCAGAGTCACTCCTCCTTTTTACAAGAGGGATTAGATTCCAATAAGTGCCACCAAAGGGGTTTGGCATTTGATGTACTCGGGGGAACGTTACTGTAAATTCCATTGACTCTCCCACAAAGAGGTCAGTATTACACTGGAAGTTAACACCTAAGTTTTGTAAAAACCCCTCAGTGTTTGAGGAGCATGTTTTGTATACAGATATATTGTCGATCTCTGGTATGTACTGTACTAATTCTTACACTGTCTGTGTACTTTAGTATGATGTCAATACATAAGTAAATTTGATACTTATGTTTTCATATGAAAATGAATAGTGAAAGTTTAGTAGATATTACTTGATCACTTTTTTGAATTAAGAAACTTTTTAAAATAAATTATATATATATATGTATATGTATATATGTTCCTTTTTCCAAGTCTATGTCTTCCTGTTAGTATATTTGTTCATTTGTGATGTGTAGAAATGATTGAAAACAAAATTGTATGTTTAATTTCTACAAAATGTGTGCACTTTGAAATACCTCATGTTATTATGAAATGAATGGTAATTAAATACTTTTTTAAAAGAAACTTTCTGGTGAGAGAAATGCTTTTCAATTAATTAGTTTGTCCTTAAATGTGATTTGGCCCTTCTGTCTCACATATTTTAATATTCTTTCCCTAATCTATACTTTGGGTTATTTAGTAATAATATGCTGTGAGGAGGTTCTCTTGGTCAGGTCCATTTGAAATAAACAACTCTTATACTTGCATATTCATGGATTTCCTAAAATGTGGGAACTTTTCTGCTTATATTTCATTAAATAGGTTT
Organism: Acomys minous; assembly: GCF_964271855.1. Taxonomy (NCBI): domain Eukaryota; kingdom Metazoa; phylum Chordata; class Mammalia; order Rodentia; family Muridae; genus Acomys; species Acomys minous. Next base: position 106,037,347 of record NC_140488.1, on the reverse strand, counting down.
AGTATACTCTCCACCTTTAGCTTGCCTTCCTCAGATATGTCACTGAGCCAGATGTTTGGTCTTACAATGGTGTCTCAGAGATGTTTTCTCTTGATTCTTCTTCTTTTCATTATTCTTGGGCGAAAATATTTATTTTCTGTTTTTTGTGACAGGATTTCTCTGTGTAGCCTTGGCTGTACTGGGCTTGCTTTGTAGATGATGCGCCAGTGTATAGTGTTTCAGATGACTGTTCAGGCACCAAACTATCTCTGTCATTTTTTCATTCTGGAAGCTGCCAACCTACACTTCCTGTTTACTCAGATAATTAAGTTTTATTCCTTCTCAAGTCTCTGATTAAGTTGAAGACCAGATAGTTTAGTCTTTTTAATTAAGCATAGTTGTTAGGGATTAAGATGTTTTTAGGTCTAGATAGATGTGTTAAGCTGATAGAGATGAGTTATGATAGATATTGATTTATATTCAGAATTTCAGACTCACCAAGATAGGAAAGACGTTCTCTTCAAGGTTGCCAAATAAAATTAGCCAAAACATCATGAATGTAACATTCGTATAATTCCTGACCATTTCGTGGTTCTTCTTGCTGTATGTAGTTTATTTTATTTATGTGTATTAATATACATTTATATGCCAAAAAAATTCCTCTGTTGAGAATTCTCTGTTTAGCTCTGGACCCCAGTTTTTAGACTGGTTAATTGGTTTGTTGGTGTTTAATTTATTGAGTTCTTTATATGTTTTGAATATTAACCCTCTGTCAGATGTAGAATTGGTTAAGATCATTTCCCATTCTGTAGGCTGCCATTTTGTTCTATTCATGCTGTCCTTTGCCTTGCAGATGCTTTTCAGTTTCATGAGGTTCCATTTATTAATTGTTGTAACTTATTATAGTGTAACCTTTCACAGATAATTACCTGTTTTAATGTTGCTTATGTATTTCTAATTTTATTAACTTGGGTATTCTCTCTTGTTTTGGTTAATTTTTCCCTAAAGGTTTGTTGGTTTTATTATTTATTTATTTATCTATTTATTTATTTATTTATTTATTGGTTTTTCAAGACAGTGTTTCTCTGTGTAGCCTTGACTGTCCTGGACTTGCTTTGTAGACCAGGCTGGCCTCTAACTCATAGCAATTCACCTGACTCTGCCTCTGGAGTGCTGAGATTAAGGGCATGTGCCACCACTGCTCAGCTTTAGTTTGTCAATTAAAAAAAATATTTTTAATGAACCCATTCTTCCTTAGATTATTTCTTAGCATTATTCTTTTATATTTTGTTTCATTAATTTATACCACATTATATCTTCATGTGTACTAAATGATTTTATTAGTTCTGGTTTTATAAGAATTTGAGATACATCATTAAATTATTTATTTGAGATAACTGATTTTATGTTATTACTCATAACTACATACTTAGCCTATAAAACTGACTTTGCTTTATTCAGAAAGGTCTGTCACATTTTAATTTCCACTGGGCATGGTGGTGCACGCCTTTAATCTCAACA